>NW_020524652.1:0-76983 GCF_003368295.1 Carassius auratus
CCCCCTTTTGACAGGGCTGCCCAGGAATGTTGGCATTAGGGGCAGGTGGGACGATCGGTGGGTGATGAGGACCGGTCTTTGTGTAGCTCGCTGCGAAGGGCAGGTAGTCAAAACAGCATTTTCTGGTACCTTGTGTTTGTGGTACCTGGTGTGAGTCTCGTTCAGGGTGTGCAGGTGTTGACTGTGGAGCTTGGGTGTTGCTGTCACCTTGGTGCTGTGACAGTTAGCTCTGTGGTCTGTAGATGACGGGCAGTGTTCTGGGGTGCTTGGCTCATCTTCCTTGTGAGTTTTCATGTGAAGAAGCACTTTCAGCACCCTCAGGATCTCTGCTGTCTCAGACGTGGCTGCACTGTGTTGCCCTCTGCTGGCTTGGAACGGTATTGACTCTCTGTAAAAATGTCTGTGACTGTGGTGTTGTAGGGCGCCATCTAGGGTTAACTCCAAGCAGTGGCTCAGAGACAGAGACGTTGGGGTTTTTCACAGTCTTTTCACAAATAGTCTTTTGCTTGGTGCAAGCTTTGTGGGCTAAGTTCCGTAACTCTTGTGTAGTTCTGTTACGGGGACACGCTGGGACTCTGAGATGAAAACTCCAACTGGCATGTAGGTTTGGGAGGAACAGAGTTTTTAAGTTGAAATCCTGTTCCATACCTGGTTCGTTGCATGCTCCGAAGTAGGTGTTTCGTAGCTGACTACAGAAAGTCTGTGGGTTTTCAAATCGGCCCTGTTTGAGGTCCATAGCAATAAGGAGCCCATGATCTGAGTTTGGATCAGAGAATTCAAGAATCAAAGTCTGTAGCAGTTGCTGGTAGTACGCTTTGACAGTCTCTGGTTGACGATCCAGAAAGCAATGCACATCACGGCTGGCCGTGATTTTTAACAGGTACAATGTGTTCACATCTGTCACGTTGGCGACAGTTTGCAAATGAAAGTCAATGGCTTGTAAAGAAGCATGAACATCATGTCCTCCTGCAGGATCTGGAATGAATGTAGAGATGCTTCTGGCTAGCTTGTGAAGTTCTCTGTGAGCAGTGCAGGGTTTGGTGACATGCGTTCTCTGGAAGGGTTCTCTTCCCTCCGTTGTTGACAGATGTTCTTGTAAGCTGGCTGGTGATTTCCTTAGAAGGGAGCTTACATCTCCTTTTTCAGCTCTGGGTTCTTGGCTGAAAGGGTTGGAGTGGCGGCCCGGGAGAAATTTTGTGGTGTGCGTTTCTCCGATCCAGCCACTCTGTAATCTGTGAAATTGTCTCAGTTCTGTTGTGAACAGTGTAAAGTTCATCTTGGAGCTTGTCTCTCTGCAGAGTAAGCTTGTTGAATTTAGCTTGGGCCGCTTGCAAGTGTGTTTTGCAGGCCCAGGTTTTATAGTCTTTTTTTTTTTTCAGTTCAGTCTCTGCTCTTTTTAGGAGAGCGTCGCCTTGGCTGGAGTTTTTTGTTGAGTTCTTTTCTGGCTTCTCTCTCCAGCTGTTCTCTTTGATCTGTGTCGAGGCGAAGATCTTGCAGGGCATTGTGAAGTCTTTCAACTCCTTTCTGTAGCTCTGGATCTGTGTCGTCCTCTTTCTCGCGCTGGTTCTGGGTCTCGAGGAGAAGCTGATCAAGATGACTCTGGGTTGGGGCCTGGTCCTTCCAGGCCTCCTCCGCGATGTTGCTCCGTTCACTGAGCCGTGCCTGGGTGACGAGAATGTGAACTAGGCTTCCGAAGATCCTGGCGAGTTCTCTGTAGTAGTCGCTTTGGTTTGGATCGCGTGCCATCAGTTCATCTAGCTCGGTGTCTAGTTGCTCTGGGTGCTGCAGGTTACTGGCGTCCTTGGGCAGGAAGGGGGTCGTCACTGCTTTCAACCATGTCGAGAGGTGGCCCCCGTGGACTGCTGGACTGGATGCCTGGAACATCCTGATTCTCTGTCGGTGAGAGAAGCACAGCACACACACACAAAAAGACCAATGCAAGTTCGTTCTACGTTTAACGAGCTATATTCATACGGGCTGTGCCGTTTATGAGAATTTTGGGGCTGACTGATGCAAACAGTCAGACAGTTAAGTAACCAATTAACTTGGGTCAACGAAGGACCTGAAATGGAGATTTGACAGGCAGTAGCCTAGCGGGTCGCGTGATGACACCGGCTGCTGGTTGTCGCTCTACTATTTAACTTCGTTGGTGGCTCCCAGGTTACTGTCTCTATGTGAAATGAAAGAAACAAATCACAACAGAACAGAGGGTAGAAAAAGATCAAAGTGAAGCACAACACTTGAAATGAGATGAAAACAATAGAAACACAACGTGTTAGTGAGAATAAGGAGGCCTAAGCCTACTGCTAGGTTCTAAGATAGGGCCAACAGGTGAGTGGGCTATCTGGGTAGGAAACCTAGAAATATGGTGTGGCTTAAAGAAGCAAAAGGGTCAGAACACTTAAAATATATCCGGGGGAATATCTAATATTCTGTGGCTTATAATAAGTGGATAGGTTTTATCACTTTTGGTTCACCTGGTTGAATTGAAGTCATTCAGGTGGGAACCAGTGGCTTGGTCAACCTCCCCGGTGCTCCCCAAACACTGAACCGCAGTGTCCCCGGTCCTTCGTTACTCTGGCGTGTCGCAGGACAGCACGGCTTGTGACTTTTAGCACAACCTTTGGAGTGCCAAAATTGCTGATGTCTCTTGAGACAAGAGGGACCGAGTTTCACTCGCAGCCAGTATCGGTAACACCGGTCGGGCAGCCTTGCTCACTGGAAACCTGAGATGACTGTCCAATCACCGAGGGGGTTCTACAATCAAATACACAAAGGATGAACAAAGGAAACTTAAAGTTAATTAAGGTTTGGTTTGTTTAACATCAATTGAGTAACTATATGTAGAGAGGAAAGGTAACAGCTTTACCTAATCATGATAAAACAAAACAAATGAATTATGATAATAATGGTAATTATCAAAATAACCTAAGTCAAAAGAGAGAAGAAAAATAATAAACATCAAATTAAAAGACAGTAATGAAACAAGGGAGAAGGAGTAGCTGGTTTTCACCACAAGGGGGGGGGAAAGTACTGCTTCTCTGTCTTTAACCTGCTGAGCAGAAAACTTAATTCAAATTAAAAATTCAAAACTGGTTTAAATCAAAATTTAAAATAAGCATGTATGAATTAAAAAGGAAAATCTGAATACTATCCTATAATAACCATTGATAGCTTGTAAGTCATCATTAATGATCATGAAATTACTCAAAACAGTGTGAGATTAATCAAAGAGGGTAAAAGTGGACATGCAATTTCAAAACAGAATGGAAAAGACAGAGGTCTGTTAGTCGATTTAACAGGAGACTGCCACTAGATGGCTTACCTTCTAAGTGGGTCAATCAGTGGTTGACCTGACACATCTAGATTTCCACTATTAACAATTACATTTTAATTCAAATCATGTTTGAACTAAACTCAAAGTAAATGTAAACAGTCAAAGGCAGGGAACATTCTTTTGTTTCCCTGTAATAATATTCGCACAAGCAAGAGTGTAAATGCAAATAATTATCGAGAATTTAGACATCTAATTCAAATACACATCACAGGGGATTATAAATTAGCAATCAGAGCGCATTATCTGAAATGGCCACAGGTTGGCAGCTTTGCACTCATGCAAGCTGGAATCAGAAAGCAGGGCGTACCCTGAAATTTCTAACCCACACGTTCCCTCTAGTGTTTAGATAGAGGAATTACAGTTTCAATATGACTTAGAAATTATCTGATCGTTTGTCAGGCTGATTTTCTGCATCAAAAATCACAAGTAACAAACCAAAGGGTTTAATCTCTGAGGTGCTATATTAACATAGGTTGAAGAAGGATCCGTTCACTTCCAAAACACAACTGTAATAAAAACAGGAATTTTCCAACTGTTGACTCCAATAAACATTTATCAAAATAGCACTTATGATTTAAATGTTTTAGGTTTAAAAATCGGGTAGCTAAGCCAATTTTAGACCAGGAGTTTTATCGTTTTATTTTTGAATATTATTGTGGTTTACCACGAATTCAATAACGATATTTAATAACAAGGCCTTTTTAACTGAATCAGAGGAACATCGCTCAGGTTCAGATTTACATGTTGCAACTATTAAAAGATTTCTTTATCTTTTAATTATTCATATTAAAATGTTTTCACTGTAAAAAGATTTTGGTCTTTCCTAACAGGATACTTTTAACATTATACTGCAGTTTACTTTCATTAAAAATAACAGTGACTATACTGTTAAGTTTCTATGAATACCTAGGTGCTACTGACCAGCTTTTTGCCTCAGTCAGTTAGGAGTGAGTTCGCGTCTTGCGACTTATCTCACCAGTAACGTTACATAATTTCATAGTGCACGTGCAGAAATTATTAAGAACCATATACACAGATTGATTGCTCACAAAACGAAGTTTGAAACTGCCCGCATTCTCCACCAAAAATGTAACAACAATGAGTTTTACATAGTAATTAACTCAAATGATATATAGGGAATTTGAATAATTAATCAAGAATTTGATTAATATATATCTCAGATGACAGTTACATTTAATTTTATTGATTATGAAAAATAGCTCAATTGCCAATACCAATACTAATCACAGGGCACTGTAATTTACTCATTAATATGTCAATATTACATTCTTCATATCAATTATTGTGATATCTCTTACTATAAATTACTGCAGATCAAACCATGGTATGTCCTGCACACCACTGTAGACTTATCAATTTTCAATAAAGTTATCACGCCTTATAATTCAAGGAAAAGTATTCTCTGGCCATGAAAATATTATCCTATCCTTATGATAAATTTAGTTTCTAAATTTAGAGCTTGTAGCTAAAGATCAGACACATCTCAGTGACTCGTAATGTGAGTGGGGTGGAGTCCAAAGCCAATCATTTTATATATGAGTTTTAATAATTCAACTAGTAATACATCAAACTACAAATCACACAGAGTAAAATATGCGTACGAAAATACAGACAATAAACATTTAAGAGACATAACGGAATCCAAATAAAAGAGAGAGAGAGAGAGAGAGAGAGAGAGAGAGAGAACGAGAGAGAGAGAGAGAGAGAGAAGTGTAGAAAGCGAGAGAGATCACAGAATGAGCTCAGGTATGAAAATCATAGTCAGTAACTTTTAGAAGCCAACAACAAATCAGATCATAACAACACTTTAAACCAGCATTTAAATCTCCATAGAGAAAGTGATACTTGCAGAAGTGTCCCATGTGAGTGTGGCGTGAGATCGGCGTCGAGCTTGTGAGCCTTGCGCGTTGAAACAGCCATGTGCCATGAAACGGAGGCCATGTGACGCGCGTGCACGCTGCGCTTGGCGTGAGCGTGGAGCACGTGGTCCTTTGTTCTGTCCTCGCGCGGTATTTGAAAGGTTCAACAAACATTGTTCCAGAATTCGTCTTCCTTGCGTGGAGAGGCGAATAGTTTAATAAACTTTGTAAAGAAAAGAAAAGAAAACGAACGAAACGAAAGCTTCCAAAGGAGCCATTAAAATGGCTTTTTCTCTCAGCCCCTGTGCTGAGGGGGTTCGCGCTGTGAGCGCGGCCTATGGCCGCGCGGAAACAACGTTGGAGAGCAGCGTATCCGAGAACGGGGAAGAGGAAGAAGCAAAAAGAGAGAGGTGGACCTTGTTTGGTCAATTCTTATAGCTTGAAATAGTTCACGCCCATTTTCGAGGGAGCATCCAATGAATGTCCGCGATCTGAAGCGGAGGGAAAGTTCCTTTGTCTCGGTTGAGACAAACCCCTGATGATTTAGGGCCTGTCCGATTTCATCAGGAATATTAAAGCAAGTTCATTATTCCAGATTAAATACATTTTTCATTACTTTGCTCTAGATAAATGGGTCTGTCAAAGCATGACGATTAGAACAAGACTAGACATAATATATATATGACCAAAGATCTAATTTTTAGATCGAATTACACATTTAAAGATTTGTTTAACACATGATAACACTGCAGATGTTGGGAAACATCTAAATGTACCAAAAGGGAATACGTAATACATTTATAAAACATGAAAACAGAAAGTTAATGAATACATTCCATAGAATGCATTGTTCAAAAGAAGCCAGTGACTTGGCTTCTCTCCTGTCCTGTGTGGTCGTAAACTTTACGACCTGCAAAAGTGGGGGTTGCAGAAGCATGGCTCTCTTTGAGGAAGTTAAAGTGAGGAAAGACATTTCCTAAAGTATAAGCTTGCAACTTATACTCTTCACATAACAAGGATTAACCATTTTATGCAATCCATAAACATAATTAAAATACATATTAATAATAAAATGAAAGTAAGGAACTTATACGAAAAGTTCCTTTGTCTCCAGTGTTGGAAGAATTTGGGTTGGGGGTTTTAGTTTCTTCTTTGAAGCTCGCATGGGCATCGTAAATAGTTTAAGTCCAGCCAGGCTGGCATTTAGTACCAACAGTCTGAATTTATAAAACAGAATTTAACCCATGAATCGCTGACCTGCATATCTGTTACAGTTGACCATTTAACAGGTTTTTACTGAATCATTTTTACAGCCTTTTACCGTTAAATTCATGGCCATTTTTTACAGTCTAACTGTAAACTGAATATCATGTCTGACAAATTTGAGTGACCGTTGGCATTACTGCCCTTATGCAATGTCTCAAATCTGTCACTTTTGATCTTCAATTTCGGTTAGTATAACATTACACAGCGAGGCAGCTCACTCTGTTTTGAAACCCATCCAGTTTGCCTTCTGCACCAGAATCTCATCATAAACACTTTTCCCATGTCTAGGTTGATTCGCGAAAATCCGCCGTTTTTTTTCAGTCATGGTTTCTGGGTGGGATGTGTCAGTGCACGTTTTGTTGCAAAGGACAGCGGTGTCTCTGTCTGTCCAAACACATTACACAGATGGATATGCTGTCAACCATCTGACCCCTGGGTAAAGCCACCACCTGCATTTTAAATGCCATGTTCAATGACACATGCGACGCCACACTGATGTGTTGACAGTGCCAGATCTGTTACAGAAACCCTCAAGCTTTACATAAAATTACAATCATTATGAAAATGGAAAGAGCATTGTTACCACACTGTTCGCGAGACACTGGTAACTTGTTTTTAGTGTATGATAGTCTATAATAAAAGCATCTAAATCTGTGAAAGTCACATTAGATTTTTATTTTTATTTTTTTGGACAAGAGTGCATAATGCCGACAGTGTAAATGCCAGACCTGCCCACTCTTTCCAACCGGAGAGTCGGAACAGCAGGGTAAATATTCACTTCGAACCAGATTGCATGTTTTCTCCCAGCGGAAGCGGAGTCACTGATAGAGGCACAGTGAGTGTCATTGCATTATTCTTTTCTGTTGTATACAAGAAAAATACTGCGATGTAGCACTAGAATGGAGAGCGGGTCTTAAACCGTCATCTGATGCTCCATTGGGAGCCTACAGCTGATTTGACTGTTGGCCGTGAAAGAGTACTCTCTTTTTTTCTAGGAATGTAAATACTATTTGTAAATGCTTTTTGAAAAAAAGGAAACAATGCACAGATAATTGTTGTAGAGCCCTATGAAATCAGCTTTATTTTTGTTCCCAAAATATCTGTTTTAATTATTTCTTTTTTTGGTCTCTGTTTCAGTTTGTTTGTTTTTTCACTGATTTTTTATTTTTTTTTATTTTTTACCTTTTGTTATTAGCAAGGTTAAAGTTAATTAAATTAATTAACTAAAAAGTCATATTAATTATAAACATTTTTTAGAACCTATTTAAAAAATATTTTAAATATTTTACCATTAAATATTTTACATTTAAAGAGGAAAGAAAAAAATAAGACTTTTAAGAACTTGCCACCAGATTTTTAAACGTTTCCTCATCCTGTCTGAAACTGTTAATGACTAAGAAGCAGGTTTTCTTTTTTCTTTTTCTTTTCAGAACACTGAATAAAGCTGAAAACCTCTTTAATCTTGTCTAGACACATGGCTGGAGTGTCAGAGGATGATACAAGTATGTTTATTATGACAGGACAGTCACAATGTAAAAGTCAAGCACCTTTTACCTAAAAAATGAATGGACATGGAAATATTTGAGCTGTGAAGGTCTTCTTGGTAACCTCACGCTCATCTTTAAGCCAGTGATGCAAAGCAGCTTTTGGGATTGTGGTTTGTGGTTGAACCCTGGTTAGAAGGAGACTCACTTGAGGGATTTTTAATAAAGCTTGTTTTGTTAGACAGGACATAGGGACGTACGGTTGCTAACCAACAAACCATTTGCTCTGTTTATGAGTGAGAGAGACTGAGACAGAGGTGGTTTATCTTCAGATATGGCTCTAAATAGCTCTTGCAGCTTGTCGAAGGCTTTGATTCTCATGTTTTCAAGCTCTAAATCTCCATCCTGTACTCATCTGTCAGCTTTGATGAAGAAAAACACATGGCTGTTAACTTTTGAAGGATAGTAACACCCCTGCATCTTTGTGAATAGGTGAAAATGCAGTTTCTTCTTTGGATTTATTAATTATTTAAAAAATAAACTTGGCGTGGTTTCTGATATTAGGTAGGAAGTCATAAAAAACTTCTCATCTTGTGAATCTGTGAGATTGAATCATTGAACACTGAAACAACAATTTCTCAGTTATTCCTTATAAATAATACTGTAGACCTCTTAGTGCCCTCCTCTCCATAGACGTGTCATCTCATGTTGTGTGTTGCTCTGTAGTAGTATGTTTCACCATTTGGACCGATTGCTGTAAGGCATCATATCAAGAAGTCCTCCATCACCTGATGCAAGCCAGGAGTAATGCAGAGTTCATCTGAGGTAGAACGCAAGCTGTGTTATTGGAAGGCTAAGTAAAACTTTTTACTTTCATTCTAATGTGACCTTCTTAGAGGGTCATTTTGTTAAATTACAGAGTCAGAAATGCTGGATGTCTCATAGAGTATTTTACCTCAGAAAACTCATCGCCTTACTTCCCATCATAGAACATCTTTTTTATTTTGAAGGAACGAATCTTCTTTCCACTTTGTTTGACCATTTTTTGAGACAGTAAAGAAAGCCGCCCACAGCTTTTGCAGGAACTGTCAATGAAGTCATTCATTTGTCTGCGACTGTATGGATTACGTCAGTCAGGAGCTAACAAACAGCCTGCTTTGTGATGTTTCTCCACTCCGACTGCTCTGATGTTTGTCTGAAAAACCTTTCATCTATCACGTTCCCACTCGACTGTTCCCTTCTTTAACAGAGATAGTCAGAGACAGCTTGTCTCACATGTTGATTTATTGCCACCCACTGTGCTCTTTTAATCATAACTTTCCTCCCTGATTCTAAACGCACATTGGTGCTTCATCATGCAGTCTGTGGATTTCTTTATGGAAAAACGCTGGCCGTTGAGTTTTTTCAGGTAAATGAGATTTAAAGGATATGAGCCGTGTTTCGCGGTTAGCACATGAGATTTAGACTTGTGAGGAAAGTGCAGGTTTGAGTCAGATGGCATAGCAACCCAATTCTTTCTTTCTTTCTTTCTTTATTTTTGCCGTATGCAGTTTGTCCTCATGTATAATGATGTTCCACAATAGTTAAGCTTTTTTAGGGTTGTACCAATTATTGTTTTATATATATATATATATATATATATATATATATATATATATATATATATATATATATATATATATATATATATATATATTTATTTAAAGATATCAGAGGTGCTCAAACCTTGAATATGAAGAACCACAAATCTAATGCGATTAAGACATTGCATTATATTTAACTATATTATATGAAAATTGATTGCATTTCTAGCATTAAAAATTAATTAATGAATTAATGAATAAATAAAAATTGTATGTCTATTTTTTAATCAAGTTAACAAAAAGAATTAAATGCAAAAAAAAAAATGTTAAACAATAGATTACAAAATAAGAAAATTATAAAGAAGTGAAGATGCTTCAATGTCTTATTTCATCTTTACATATGCATGTAAAAATAACAAATACAACCAAAACTAAAATTAGTAATTTTAAATGCTTTTGAATTGTGGCACCACAAAATTATAATAAAGTTTAAAAATGGATATTCATTTTGTGATTCACAAAAGTTTTCATTTAACAGTGTTATTAAATTGTGTTTTAAAATATATAAAATAATTTAAAGATGTCATACAAATGTTAAAATAATAATGCACTTTTTCAATGTACAATACTGGGCATCCATGACACGTTTATTAAGAGACTATTTTGAAATACAGTAATATGCACAATATCAGCATGAGAGATATTTAGCTGTTTCGAGCAATGTGATGACTGTCAAGGGCCATTTTTTAAAGAGCAATTAAATCATGTTGGTGTCTACATGAAAGAAGTCTGTTTTTATTTTTGGTAATGTTGCTTTTCTTGCATTGGTTTGGATTATACTTGCACTGCTTTTCTTCCTTACTGTGAGCTCAGAAAGTTTGAGACGATTAACTGGAAGTCATTATTAACTGTGATGTGAGTTTGTTGAGTGTGCTGCTTTCCACATTTAAGGTGAGGTGTTCTCTCACTTAAAATTAAGTTATGGAGATATACATTTATTAAAATGTGTCATAGCTCATTAAGTGTTTCAAACAATGGCTAGAAATGCTAGGTTCATAATATTTTCTCTGTATAACTTTCTCTGTAAAAAAACACATTATGAAGTGACTCATTGTTCACTTACAGCTTTTTTTTCACTCTCTGTTCTCTCTCTCAATTTTAGATTTGTTTTCATGAGCTAATAACACACCATCATGTTTATTTTTAACTAGTCAATTACCACCTAAATATTAAAAGGACTTGTTGATAGTTGAACCGTTCACGCTTTGAGTTGATTGGAAAAGCTTAAAGTGCTGTGCTCATTGTATCAATTATAGGGCTGTTAATGGGACATTATGCATGTCACCAGGTGTAATGATGTGACAAGCTCATTATGTGTCATTTCATGAATTGCTTAATGTGCTCAAACTCATTATCAGTTATGGCATAAGCACACCCGATTCGAATTCAGTACATATATATGAACAGAGGTGGAGGAGAGTGCCCACATTCACCCTTGTACATTCTATTAGACTTTGTCTGACCAATCATTGCATGCAAATATATTGGATTTAATTATTTTTTTTGTAATTAATGTATACATACAAGTATTCCATTGTATTATCATGCGTTCCCAAGGAATCAAACATATGATCTTGGCATTGCTAGTGCAGTTCTCCACTAATTGAGCTACAGGAATTGATTTTTTATTGTGTACAGTAAGGTCTAAAGTCTTCTTTGACCAACTTCAAAATAAAACCTGATAAGATGATCATATGTTTGATTCCTTGGGAACGCATGATAATACAATGGAATACTTGTATGTATACATATATATATAACAAATGCACTGCCTGCAGAGGGTTAGTGGAATGCAGAAGTTTATTGACACATGTCATTTTAGAGACAGTGGGAGAGATGCAGGTACGTGGATACTTCGGTGAGTGATTTTGGAGAGAGGAGGCGATAACTTAACACCCATGTATCTTCTTACAGAACGGGGGTGACCAGGGCTGCCGGATATAGCACACACCTCAGTAGTTGCTGGATATGGAGACTAGGAGGAATAGTTCACTCTAGAATCACAGGAGTCACTAGGAGAAAAGGAGATATTCGCTGGAGAGGAGGTACTGTAAGCACAAAGTCTTTTTTTTTTTTTTTTTTGGGAATAATAATAATAAAAGCAACTGTAAAATAAGAAATATATATTATATTATATTATATTATATTATATTATATTATATTATATTATATTATATTATATTATATTATATTATATTATATTATATTATATTATATTATATTATAATTAAATAATCTATTGTGATAATGAAATGCATTGAAATTTAACTTTCATTAATTTAAGTTTATAATTTGTAATTAAGTTAATAATTTGTATTTTAACATTTTTTTAAATAATTATAATAATAATACTCTGTAAAATAAAAAAGCCTTTTGATCCAGCTGTATAGCTTTTACACAACATAACATAATATTATAGTTTGCTTGTACAAATGTTCTGTTTTAGATTGGATTTGCATGTACTGTATATCCGTACCACATGTAAATGAGAATGTAGCATTTACCAGTAGATGGCATTATCAAACATTGACATTGTTCTGTCAAATGCGCTTGACTTTATTTTTAGCTCAGTGATGCTGAGGAAGGGTTTTGTCTTCACAAGATTTTTCTCACATCTTCACAGAGTATGCTTTATTTGGTCTGCTGAGGTTTTCTGTCTTCTGTTTGGTGTCATACCAAAATACACCATCAAAGGTGTTGATATTCTCTCATCTGTTTTCCTCCGTCATCCTGGCTCAGCCCATTGGAAATATAGAAGAATGAAATACACAGGACAGAAGACGAATGAACTTTGTGCTGACAACTTAGCTGTTAGTCTGCAAACAAACTAAGTCTAATAATATTTTTATATTTATGTAATCTATAGACAGACATTTAGGTTAACACATTTGCATATCATACAGATCTGGCAGCTGCTATAGCTTTAAACAGTGGTTTTATTTATTTATTTATTTATTTTTTTTTTTACCTTATTATCATTTTGTTTTTAGCTTTAGTTATACTTTATAATGTTAGTCAAAGTTTTAACAGTCATACTTCAGTTTTCCAGTTCCATGTTTCTGAACACTGAAAGGGTGTCCATCTGTGTTCATCTGTGTACAATGCTTCTCTATCTGGCACCAGAAAATTCTGGAAATGAGAGGGAAGTTTTGACTTCTGGAGGTTTCAATATGGTTAGTACATTTTAAATTTCATTTTAAGTTCGATTTCTCAATACAACATCCATTGAATTGCTTAGAAATACAAGAACCACAGAGTCCTGAAATGCATTTTCAGATTTTTGGTACATTCCTCAGGCACTTTTTTCTTTTTGCATCAAAAATCACTCTCTGTGAAAAACACTCCACTTCAAGGGGAGTAACCTAACGTTCATGGTTAATCATACCGGAAAATCTAACATTTTTGTCTGACAAACAAACCAGACAGGAGAGCAGATTAACGTTGGTGGACTTAAACTTGAAATATGGTATATTGACATCTTCCTACAGTTAAAACAAGATGCCTTCTGATGGTCATTCATGTTTATTTCATGCTAAAGCAATGATCACTTCACATGCTGCTTGCTGTTTAGTTACTGTTCGTGAACTAGCCGATTTTTAACTGTTTGACATTATGTGTCTTTGATGAACTCAAGTGTTGTTAAAGAGACTGGAATGTCTGAAGCAGCTCTCAGGAGTGTGTGTTTCCACCGCTGTACTTTAAGATGCTCCGCAGGCCCTTGTAGCATTTCCAGCTCCTCTGAGGAGCTTCTCTTGTACGTCTTCTGCATGCTTGTTATGCTGGACAAGCAGAATACTGCAGCTTTCCTGTTGTCCGGCTGTGTAGAAGGGATCTCTCAGGATTCCTAGCACGCCTGCCCATGTTTGCATGCTCTGTTGTGCTCTGATGTGCCCAATTTGCCTGCTAGCACTATGGGATGACAGGAGGGGCTCTGGGGCCTGGAAAGAGAGTTTACCTTAGTATTCACAGACCATCTCAGTTGATCTGGCAGGAAGTAATCATGATAACTTGTTTATTATGATGTGATACGTTTAGCTGGTTTCAGAATGAGCTGTTTGCATTTAAAATCAGCCACGGTGCAATTAAAATGGCCGTTTGTCTCCTGTTTACACGGCCGAGTAAAGCGAGGAAAAAATTATATTTTTCCTTTCAATTACCTACACTATTATTCAAAAGTTTGAGATTGGTCATATATTTTTTTTTATAAAGTAATATTTTATTTAAAATAGGTATTTTCTATTTTAATATATTTTAAAATGTAATTTATTCCTGTATTGCAATGCTGAATTTTCAGCAACATCACTCTTGTCTTCAGTGTTAATCTTTCAGAAATATTTTTAATATGATAATTTGTTGTCCAATAAACATTTATTATTATTATTATTATTAGTAGTAGTAGTAGTAGTAGTAGTAGTAGTAGTATTTACTGCTTAATATTTTGTGGAAACTGTGATATTCTTTTATGGTTTATTTGATAATTGAATGTAAATAGAAATATTTCTAAACATTTACAGCCACTTATATCATAATTTTAATGCACCCTTGCTGAATAAAAGTATTAGGTATTAGGAAACCTAATATTTTAAGGTTTATTTGATAAATAGAATTGAAAAGAAATAAAAATCTTTTGTGACATTTGAAGCATTTACTGGCCCTTGTGAATATATTAATGCACCTTTGCTGAATAAAAGTATTAATATTCCAAAAGTTATTCATATATACGAGTGCATCTAAAAAAAAAAAAAAAGAAAAAAAAAAAACTAGAATATTGTGAGTAATTGTTTGTAACTTATTTTAAAAACTGAAACATTCATATATTCTAAATTCATTACATGTATCATATGTTTATATTTTTTATATTTAATTTTGATGATTACAGCGCATGAAAGTAAAAAATCCAGTACCTCAAAATATTGGAATATTTACATTTGAGTTTCATTAAATGACCATCCCGACAGAATAAATTCTGGGTATCTCTTGTACTTCGAACCCAAAATAATGGGGAAGACGGCTGACTTGGCAATGGCACACATGACAATCACTGACACCCTTCACAAAGAGGGTAAGTCACAGAAGGTCATTACTGAAAGGGGTGGATGTTCACAGTGTGCTGTATCAAAGCATATTAAATGCAAAGTTGATATTGTTTATCATGTAATATAAATATGAGAAAAACTCATACAGGGCATTTTTGCCCCAATATCTTATTTTAGGGTTGTTGTCCTGCATTATGTTTGTCAACAGTCAGTTACTGTATGAAAGGGGGACGCACACACACACACACGCACACACACACACACACACACACACACACACACACACACACACACACACACACACACACACACACACACACACACACACACGCACACACACACACCCTTTAAGTTATAATTTAACTTGCCTGAAACTTTTGATTAATAGAGTTTTTTTTTTTTTTGATTCTAGGGGACACATTTGTGTAAACAAACACATGAAAGACAAGAATTTAAAAAAAAGAAAAAGGCCTTCATTAAAACATTTTATTAAAATGGCAGAACCTCAAAGTGGGTGTCCTTCAGTGTGGGATTTTTAAGCTCCCCGATTAACTTGGCACAAATGTAATTAATAATTTTGTCAAGCAGACAAGCTAGTTGGTATTCTCTCCACTTTTTTTCTCAATTTTTACATGCAATAACCAGATATGGCGTGATCTTAATGGGATTGACATCAAAACCAGCCCAAAGTGTATCAGCTTTGGTCCAATGCTAATCTTCACCTCTGGCACTGCAAAGGGGGCGGTTCAGAGAAAGTTCACCCACAACGCAGATAAAGCATCTCTGTAATTAGACTGCACTGTTAAATTTCGCTGTAGATTTAGCAGCACATTACTGTAAAAACCTACAGTACAATACTTCATTTTTATATTACAGTAAAATACTGTAATTTGCATTGCATTCTGAGTAATATTGTTTGAGCGGGAACATTTTACAGAATATTTTAGTGTTGCTGTAACCTAGCTGTAACTTGGCTGTAATATGCCAGGCAATAATACAGAATTGCTGTAAACAGCGCATCACCTGACAGACGACGTCACAACACAACTGCCGCAGCTCACTTACAGATGTCTGAACGTCTCTCTCTGTGGAAATCTGGAAGTTTGGTAAGTTAATTTTAAATTTTATAATTAGGTTTAAGGAGTACATAGCTTTTAGTGTGAAATGACAGTGGAAGTTTAGCCAGCGAACGTTGCAAAAACACCGTTAGAGAGTTAACTTTAGATGTCTAACATTACTCGCTGTTTCCCACTTGTCCCGTCATTTTCATCTAACGTTAACTCGGTGAATTATACCTAATTTATTTCGACCAAACCAGACCTAGTGATTGTCGAAACAATAAAAAGACAAATCAAGATGGTTAATGTGAGTTTTATTTTGTTTATGTCGAATTAGAATGTAGTGTTTTACGATGGTCTGTGAGGTAAAATTACTATATTTGCTAATGGAGTCTGGAAGGATTAATAACTAATATGTCTCTGTAGGGATCCTTTCCATAATGTTCGATCCGAGCCTGTCACCAAGAAATTATAGTATTATAATAGACACTGTGCTCCAACTGCTAAAAAGATTTGCAGTCTGTGACTGTTTCCCGGATGACGTGCTGCAGCGCATCGCGGTCTATTTGAATAACTTAAGTCGTTTAGAAACAAAAAAATTATCTAAAAAAGGCTTAAAAATACGTTATTTTCATCTGCAACGTAAATATGTGATTTGGGCTTGAGGGATTTCATTTAATTTAGGCGGGAGACCCAGTTCTGTAGCATTGCGATTGCAATGACAAATAATGATTAATTAAAAATATGAATAAAGGTATAAACTTTATCAAAGTTAATAATGATCTATTAGTCAACAAAGACCCATGCATGCCAAAAAATAAATAAATTTTGAAACAGAGGCTTATAATTTTTTACTATGTTAGATGTACTGTTGGAATGAATGAAATACAGTGATGTGTTAACTTATACATCCACGGCAAGTAACGCATTATTGAATAAAATGTATTTTGATTTCTTATAGCTCTACAGTGTGGGCCACTTATTTTTGCAGCCTGGGAATGAGTTTTCTGTAAGTATTAGCCATTTTAATACAATGTTTTAAAGGGTTACTTCACCCAAAAATGAAAATTCCGTCATTAATTACTCACCCCTCACGTCTCTCCAAACCCCTAAGCCCTTGGTTCATCTTCTACACAGATTGAGATATTTTTGATCCAAGAGGTATATGACTCGTCCATAGACAGCAATAGTTTTAATGGAATTTTACAAAATAAATACATTTATTGATTGATTTATTTAATTATTTGATTAATCAAATGAATTATTTAATAATTAATTATTTCATAATAAACTGGTACATTAAAATTGTTTTATTGAATTCATTATTTAATTATTTCATTTTGAGTAATTTATTCCTTCATACATAAAGGTACTAAACACATTGTTAAAACAGTGGTTCAACCTTAATTTTATGAAGCGATGAGAATATTTTTTGTGTGCAAAAACAAAACAAAAATAATGACTTTATTCGACAATCTCTTCTCTTTCTGTGTCATTCTCATATCTTGTAAACGTCCAGCTCTTCCAGGTTCTATGTCAGTAAGAACAGAAGCCTTCACTGTGCTTACTGCGCCGCCTGTGTACAAATAATGACAGGGAAGAGATTGTTGAATAAAGTAGTTATTTTTGTTTTGTTTTTGCGCACAAAAAGTATTATTTTCACTTCATAACATAAAGGTTAAACCACTGCAGTTACGTTGACTTTTTTTTAAGATGTCTTTAGTACCTTTCTGGACCTTAAAAGTATTGATTATATGTTGCCTATGGACAAGTCCTGTACCTCTCAGATTTCATAAAAATATCTTATTATGTGTTCTGAAGTCATATTCTGTACTTTGATTCATGTTGTTTTAATATGTTTAGGTCACGGCAACCCAGGCAGACATTGAGGCACAGCAGGTGATACCAGACACACCCAGGCCCATTATGCTTGGTAAGTATGTGTTTTTTCACTACAATTTATTATTTATGTACACACACACACACACACACACACATATCAAACATATCATACACACTGGAACACACTAACACACACTTTTTAAACTCACTCACAAAAACTCAGACACTCTCACAGACACACACTAACACACATACTTACACATACACACTCTCACAGACACTCACACATACATGCTCATTCACCCATACACACACACATATGCATACTCATAAACACTCTCACTCTCATAGACACTCACACATACAAGCTCATATTCACCATCATACACCCACTTACTTACACATACTCACAAACATACTCAAACAGTATTCACACTTACATATGTTTGTACACCTACACTCATATATACACACACATACTCATACACCCACTTACACATTCACATAAACACAAACACACTCAAATAAACACACTCTCACAGACACTCATACGCCCACTCACTCACACATACGAACATTTACATACTTACAGATAGTTGTACAGCTACATACTCATATACACTCACATATACAAATTCATATTCACATGCATACACCCACTCACTCAAACACACACATTCACATACACAAAAACTTACTTATATAAACACATATACATATACATACTTATACACACTCATATTCCCTCATACACCCACTCACTCACACACACAAACACGTAAATATGCTGTACATACTCTCAGATGTTTGTACAGCTACACACACACACATACTGTACATACTCACGCACAGCTGTTTTACAGCTACACTCATATCTACTCACAGATACACACTCATACACCCACTCTCACACACACAGCTGTATCAACATAAGTATTTTTATTCACTTTTATTATACTCTATGAATGTGTACAAACAGTAATGTATAAATTGCAACATTTAAGAATGGAGTTAGGTCATTCACGGACTTTGTTGACAATGTTGTTTTTGGAATAAAACATTTTAGGTAATTAACATTGTGTTCTTTCATTTTCAGGACATTCAATTATGACAGCATCCAAGTGGATGCTATCAATTGAGGGAAACATTATTTTGACACTGGATAGCAGTGACACATTTATAACCGCCTTTGCAGTGATTTTCGCAAGCTACTACATCTTCAACATCGAGTACCAGGAGTCTGCTGCTTGTACGCTAGAGCTTGTTCAGAGGCAAGTGAATTTCTTTCTGCATTACACTTTTGTATTGTATTTAAATCATGTGTTCAACAGTTGAGTAAGAAATAAAAGTTGGAGGACGGGAGGAATTTGAGAAAAAGGTTGAGTGCATTAGTCTTTTTTTTTAAACATATTTATTAACTGGTATGATATTGCTAACAGGTTCCTGGTCAGAATCAACCCTGAAGATGGAAATGCCAGACAGTTAGAGTGTACTGCCAGACAGGGAGTTAGCAAGAGGACCAAGAGGTTGGTGCAGAGGAAGGTGACAGCCATCAACCCACATGTTAACAGTTTTATTCGGTCCTTGATGGAGTTTGAATGGAAAACTTCAAACTGAAGCCTGCACTCACCACCCACTGTTAGTGGGACACTTGTTGTTGTTGTTGTTGTTTTAAGTTGTTATTGCTCATTTGTCATTCTTTTACTCAACACAATCCTCAAGTTCTCTTTTCTTGTATGTTTTTGTTTCATTTACATTTGTGCAAACTTAAAGGGATAGTTGACCCAAAAATGGAAATTCTGTCATTGTTTACACACCCTCAAGTTGTTCCAAACCTGTATGAATTTCATCCTTTTGTTGGAAACAAAAGAAGATATTTTAAAGAATACTGGTAACCAGACAGCTGACGGCACCCACTGACTTCTATAGTTTTTTTTTTCCTATTATAGAAATTAAAGGCTACCATCAACTGTCTGGTTACCAACATTCTTGAAAATATCATCTTTTGTGTTCAACAGAAGGAATAAATTCATACAGGTTTGGAACAACATGAGGGTGAGTAAATAATGACAGAATGTTTATTTTTGTGTCAGCTATCCCTTTAAAAGCCATTAATACCTGTGAATTGCTGATGCACTGAACATTCAATGGTTTTAAATGAAATGGTTGTAACAGTTTAATTGATTGAATAAAACATTTTTGACAAGAACATTGTTTGGGTTGTCTTTTGATTTGCACAGGTATTCTGAAGTATAATTATAATATTACTTCCTATATATTTATATACTGTAATAACTACATATTATAATTATAATATTAACATTATTAGTAATTATTTTGAAAATTATAGTAATATTTAGCAGTAATGAATCAATATAGATATTGCAGTACAATACCGTATTAATTACAGCAGAAGCAGACTAAAATGAGAAAATGTTGTAAAAATACAGTAATATACTGTTTTGTACAATTACAGTACTGGCCTTGTGTACTGTAAATTGCATTACAGTATAATTACTGTAAATCGCAATACAGTAACTTGCTGGCAACCGTGCTGCCAGTACTGTACTGTAAAAATACAAGAAAATAGTTAACAGTGTGGGCACGTTGAAATTCCACTAGGGCTGGGAAAAATGTCCAAGCTGGCTCATTCTGAACACCGTTGACAGTTCTTTGAACTAATCCTGAATCCCCATCACAACACAGGGCACTTGACTCATAAGAGCACTCTGTAGTGGAACACCACACCACACTAACGTATGTAAGATAGCATATACTACCATTCAATAGATTTGTTCTTATTATTGAAATAAATTTACGGTTTTATTCAGCAAGGACACATTAGTTTGATCACAAGTGACCGTAAAGACATTTATAGTGTCAAAATATTTATAATATTTGTTTTTGTTAAAAATGCTGTTCCATCCTGAAAAAAATTATAATGGTTTCCAAAAAAATTATGAAGCAGAATTGTTTTCAACATTTATAATAATAATAAATGTTTCTCGATCAGCAAATCAGTGTATTAGAATGTATTAAAATGCAGCTTTGCCATTTCACAAATAATTTTAACATATTTAAAATAAAATGTTTAAATGTTAATATTTTCAAATAGAAAAGTTATATATATATATATATATATATATATATATATACACACACACACACACACACACACACACACACACGTACACAAACACATACATAAACTCACACAGTTTACTATGCAGTGAGCACAAAAAAACATTTGAAATTCTTAATTTTATTTTTTACAAATTAAAAAAAAAAATATTCCAAACCTTTAAACAATAGTGTATATTTTTATTTAGATGATTTTAGTAACTACATTGTAATCGGGTTATAATAGTTAACTAAAATTAAAATTAAACTAAAATTAAAATGAAACCATGAAAAATGTTTACTTTAATAAACATTAACTGAAGTAAAAAAAAGAAAAGAAAAAAAGGTACAATTCCCATTCCAATATTTCTTAAAATGTTGAACTAAAGAACTACAATTAAAGACTGAAATAAAAATGTAAAATAATATATATATATATATATATATATATATCGACACACAAAACAAATACTACTAAAAATGACCTAAAACACTTTAACTAAATGAAAGGATATATAATATAAACTGATTTGAAATATTAATAAAAAAATCTATAATAGTAGCTCAGTGATACTGCTTACAGTATAGTCACTAATATTTATGTTCACATTTTATTTTAGGGGTCCAATTCTCACCATTAACATACCATTAATTATGACTTTTGCCTCAATAAACTCGTTTGCTTGTTAAAAGTTAGTAAGGTAGTTGTTATGTTTAGGTTTTGGGAGGAGTAGGGATGTAGAATATGGTCACGCAGAAGATGTGCTTTATAAATACTAATAAATAGCCAGTATGCAAATAATAATATACTAAATGTGCTAATAAGCAGCTAGTTAATAGTGAGGATTGGTTCCTATTCTAAAGTGTTACCATATTTATTTTGTAAAATAATTGTCAAATATAGAAAACAAGTTCAGTAAACTCTGTTGCCTCTCTGTGTTTGAACTGGTTAATGAAAACATATTTAAAGATGGCTGTTCTGTAATTGACCTTTTAGTTTGTCCCTGTCTGTGGTCTAATGTTTCTGCATGATGAAATTTGTCTTTCCCAGCTGCTACAAGTACATGATCATAATAAATAATAAATAAGTACAGCTTTTGACTGCTGAGGCAAAACTAGTCTGCTCTTATTATACTGACATTTCTTCTGCATGTAGCTTTTTTTTTCTTCTTCAGTGCGATTCCAGCAGAATGAGAATATCTTCTTTGACCTGGAATAGTCAAAGAGCAAGACACAGATTATTGTTCCTAGAGTTGTTTTTTAAGATGTGTCTTCTCTTATAGACATCCACTTGGCTGGCAGCATCAGTGCAGTGTTTCTTTGTGTACAGTGCTCTGGTCAGGATGTTGGCTCTCAGGGCTCTGCTGGTGCCTCTGGCTAACAAAGGTCACACTCTCATCTGCGCAAAGAGGATCATGACATTTCAGCAAAGCAGAAATCGCTTGCTGAATCTGGGGCCGACCTTGTCACAGATCAACAAGTGCTTCAGTGCACTTGCGTTTCCAAGTCGGTAAGATTGAGAGTGTACATATTATATGATGAAATATGGATGATGAAATCTACATTGTGTGTGTTTATGCACACAAAGAAAGCTGGTACAACTCAAAAACAGAATTTATGAATTTGATTTAAAATGTGAAAAACCTAATTGTGAGCTAAAGTTTAAAGTAAGAAATAAAGCCAGATTAGGAGATAAAGAGGCTTATTGTGAGACATGAAGTAAAATTGTGATAAATAGCTGAGAAATGATTGTGCATCTCTGAAATATAAAAAAATAAATGTGCAGCTTAGAAATATGTGTGATCTAAAATCACAAAAAGTTGCAATTGCAAGATTTTCTTTTTTTTTTTTTTTAATTCCAGGTTCAATGATATGTTGATGTCAAAAATGAATATATATATCTGGTAATTAAAAAATTAAATAAAATTAAAAATAAAGTAAACTAAAACTGATTTGAAATAAACTGAAACAATTAAGTTTGAGTTAATAAAGTTATAATACAACTTTATAAAAAAAATGAATGGTATATAAAGAATACTAAAATAATACTGGAAAACAGATATTAAGTCAGCCAGTATTTGCACGCATAGAGAAGGCTTTGGAATGTGTCAATCTGTTTGTTTTTTTGTTTTGTTTTGTTTTTTTCTTTTTCTAAAACAATTTATGACCTCTCCCAGATAAAATAAAGCAGTTTAAGGCGTGTTGTCTGTGTTATTATTGTGTAAAATGGTGCATGTAAACACACTGTTTAGTGTTTGTTTGTGTAATCATATGGTGTAGTATTGTGGTGGGCTGTTGGTCCATTATCTCTGTGTCAAGGTCACTCCCAGCAAAGCTGTATTATGACACACTTAGACAGGCTCACTGAGCAGAACAACAGGTTGGTCATTAAAGCTGTCAGCGGGAGACTAACAGGCAGGGCATGAAGAAGTATGGGTAGATATACCGGGGGTGGGGTTGTCCCCCTAAAAGTAAGATTAAAAACTGATTAAAAGTCTGTGTATTGTAAATAACAATGTTTTATACTTGAAATAATTGTGCAAGCAGTAAAGCAGCACAAACGGAAAATAAATAGGGATTTCTTTACAGTACCAAGTGCATTATGGGAACTGACTGCCCCTAGGTGATGTCACAGTAGTTTATATCAGTTAAATAGTGTTGTTTACCCAGCAGTCAGAAAACATCACTCAGGAACAGGACTATATTTGACTAAGCTTCTCTATGGCAGTGCTTCTCAAATGGTAAAATTCCAAAACTGTTGTATCTTACTTGTTATTATGCATTTTAATAAACTAAGCTATTAAGAAATTAAGAGTATACTGTTAATTGGTTTTTTTGTGGCCTATGCCATTATTTTGTAATATTATATTATGTGTGTGTGCGTGCGTGTGTGTGTGTATAGTATTGTTTTTCCCTTTTCAAAAGAATTCAGAACTGCACAGAACTCTTCTGGCATACAAATATATTTTTGATTTATGTTTATGCTTATTTATTGTGTTTATACACTTGTTGTTTGGCAATAACAGCTACTTCGCTGTCATAGTAATAGGGAAAATCTTGTTTCATATCCCTGAAGGTCGTTCTTCTGTCCTGTCTGCTGGATTATATATTTATTTAATCTCTAGTTGTATGCCCTTCACTCCTCACAGCAGCAGATATGAAAGTTACTGCAGTAGCATAATGTGATATTTGTCAGTTGCACGTCTGATTTATTACTGAATATATTCAATTTGTGTCCTTCAAATGCCTTTCTTTTCACCTGAAATTCATCTTACAGACATTTCTACAGATTAACCATCAATAACAGGGGAATTAGTCTTCACAGTCCTTAAATGCCCTATCAGCAAGATTGAGTCTGATGAGGCATGAAAGGTGTTTTCTGCTTTACAGCGCTTGAACATTTGGAGGTCTGTAGAGCAGGGTCAGGAAGCCAGCGGGGAGGCGAAATGCCTCATATTAAAGAAATCAAGCAGGTTGATGAGGAGGAGGCCGGGAGGATGTATTCCTGTGAAGCTGAAAACATGCTCTCAAGTGTGCCAATTATGCAGTTATTTTCTCCAGGGGACAAGGGGTCAACATTTTCATCCAGAAATGAAAATGCTGCCACCATTATTTACTACTTTCTCTCTTACACAAACACAAAAATATGATATTATTAATCATTGTACTGTTTTTTCCCTTCTCCGTCATGCAGTTGTGTGCTTTACAGAAGAATGAAAGTCATATTGGGATTTCATATTTTTTAATTCTGTTCTTTTTAAGAGGAAATAAATTTTGTCATAATTGTTTCAAACCTGTGCATTTCTTTCGTCTGTGAAACAAAGAATAAGATATTTTGAAGAAAGTTGGTAACCACAATTTCCATTCCCATTTGTGTAATTTTCTTATTTTTTCATTATTATTATTATTATTTTTTAATCCACACTATGGAAGTCAATGGGACCCAAAATCATTTGTTTACCAACATTCTTCAAAATATTTTCTTTGTATGAAAGCCCTTTTCTGCAGTAGAATAAGAAAATAAAAAAAGGTTAATTGCAACTTTTTATCTCACAATTCTGATCCCCACAATTTCAGAGTATAATATAATATAATATAATATAATATAATATAATATAATATAATATAATATAGAGTTTATATATCACAATTGTCATTTTTTTCTCATAATTGTGAAGATTTTTTTTCCATGATATAAAGAAAAGTTAGAAAGTTAGTTAGAATTATATGAAGATGCACAGTTCCCTTTAAAAAGGCATTTTGCAAGATTAAAAAATTCAAGATTCTGAATAAATATATATATTTATATATATATATTTGTGAAATGGAAACTGAGCATTCAGAGGAGAAAAAAAAACTGTATTGCAATATGTTAACTTAAAAAAAGAAAAGAAAAAAAAGATGTTCTATTCTGAGTTTATATCTTGCAATTCTTAGAAAAAGAATTATAACATAAACTTAAAATTGTGAGGAAAAAATGTCAATCACCTTTGTGTTCCACAGAAGAAAGAAATTCATATAAGCTTGAAAGCATGCGAGAGGGAGTAAATTATGAAAAAAAAAAAAATCATTTTGGATGTACTAGTTGTTTAATTGTGCACTTTATAAATGCATGTGGAAACCTAAAGTACATTGAATATGTAAACAATCAGTAATCAACTGCGATTTAAATGAGTCGCTTAATGTGAAGTTCATTAGAGCACATCCTGATTCATGATTTTGATGCTATATTCTAGATTAAGCTGTAGATAATTAATCGGTTGTTAATGACCATTTAATAAGAAGATACCTAAGACGATATTAATTTGTTTGTAAATGATAAAAGGTTGGGGTTAGAGAAATTACCCATGAGACAATAGAAAAGCTGTGAAGGAAAGAGTAATTTTGCCATTACTAATACAAGTAATAGGATATTATAAAGGAATTTCACCTCTCATATTTGAATATTACCCTCTGTCACTGACACGTCCTACAGCGATACATAGTCATCTTGTAAAGGCTTTCAGAGATAGCTAATACAATTCATGCAAATGTATGTCTTAGGTCATGAGTATCGATTTAATTTATATAATAAACGGAAGTTTTATTTAGGACTGAATAGGGCTGATCGAGAGAACAGGCTGATAAGACTTTTTTCGCAGATCAATAAATTATATTTTATATCTGTGCAGACATTTCCACTTGAGCCAGGGTGTCTGTTTCCATCTGAAACTTAACCACGGGTGAAAGATAACATTGTAGAGCGGTCCTCAAAAATGAGTTTGGGTCCTTTAGCCGCACTTATCTGGATGTCACTGTTAAGAAAATATAAATCCAAGTGGCAACTGCAAATTATTTTTATTTACATATATTTCATTCCAGTTGCTTAGAACTAACTGCTCTCATGATTTTTAATGGATGTATGAAATCATAATTGGCGTTTGGTTTCATAGTTTCTAATCTCAAGTGCATTTGTTCATTTTGTACTTGGTTTGTTTTTAAGTTTTTATTTTAGGGATTATTTTATGTTTGGATTGGTTTGGCTTTGTTGTTCCTTCAAAGGCGACAGCATTTATTGGGTCGTGAAGTAAATCCTGCAAGAAAGCAGTTTTTGTTTTGTTGTGCTTTAATTTGTTGTTCCTTCAAAAGCTACAGAATTTATTAGGTCTTAAATAAAATTCTCTAAAAAGGCAGTTATTTTTTTTTATGTTTATTGTTCCTTCAAAGACTGTAGCATTGACTGGGTCTTAAAGTAAATCCTGCAAAAAGGCAGTTGTTGTTTTTTTGTTTTGTTTTGTTATTCCTTCAAAGGCTACATCATTCATTGGGTCTTAAAGTAAATCCAGCAGAAGTCCTGTGTTTTGTTTTGTTTTGTTTGTTTTGTTTTGTTTTGTTTTGTTTTTTTGTTCCTTCAAAGGCTATTTATTGGGTCTTAACGAAAATTCAGCTAGAAGGCACTTATTGTTTTGTTGTGTTTTGCTTTGTTTTGTTTTCTGTTTTGTTGTTCCTTCAGAGGCCATAACATTTATTGGGTCTTAAAGTAAATCCTTTTTTTTATTGTTTAAACAATTGCTTGATTATTATGTTTTGTTTCCTACAAGGAGGCTGTTTGAAATGTTTCATATACTGCACCTTCCTGGTTTTCAACAAGCTCTGATTTAGCATTACTGTGTATTTTTCTATGTCCTGTACTTATCAAATCAAAATGGGCAAATGCAATCTGCTTTTTTTATTTGATACCATATCTTTAACCATTTAACCCAGTTGCCATGCCATCTGTGTGTAAGTCTGTCTGTGTTTGTCTATGTGCAGTTTATTTGCATATTTTGTGCCTGTGCACATCTGGGAGTGACTAAATAAATGCATGCTGTGGTGCCTCAAACGTTTTTGAAAGATTTGTTGTAGACTTCGTATTCTCACTCAGCAAAAGTAGCACAAGCCACAGGCATATGTGACTCACAGTTAGACTAGATGAATGTGATTATAGGATATTAACATTATAATATGCAGACATAAACAGGGGCCTGACACTGTTTTCACTCCTGCCTTCAGAAACCTGGCAAATCTACTAAAGAAAACCCAACAGTGTAATTCCTTCTAACCGACTCCTCTTTTATTTCTGCTAAAAACGGAAAACCATGCATGCTGTCCAGTGAAGCTATAGTTAGATGTAGGACTGTGTAGGGCAGCTCTTTAGTATAACTTTCTGAGAGGGGCTGGCATCTAAGTGTTTCCCTGCTTGGAGAGATTTCAGCTAATACTGCTCTAATGCTGACAAATGACGGTGCTCCGGCTGACGACGGCACCCCAAGCATTCAGCTCTTTTCTGCTAACCTGGTTCCTCGTTTATCAGGTTTTTCCTACTCCCACATGCAGATTTACAAGCTGAGGAGGAAAAGCACATGATATCATTGTGTGGCTTCATTAGTGCATCAGTCTATAGTCCAAACCAGCGTTTGGGAAGCAGAAACTGTCCCTTGTCAAAACTTTAGATTTATGATTTTGTCTTAATAATTATTCCCAGTTGCAAGTTTAACAAATGCAAAATGTCTCATTCATAAAGAAATTATTTATAAATAGATAGATAGAAAGATAGATAGATAGATAGATAGATAGATAGATAGATAGATAGATAGATAGATCATTATTAATTTTATAACTGAGTATTCATAATTGTAAATACTGAGTATTTAATTGCTGAGAATTCATAGTTGTAAAACTACATTAATAGTTTAATTGTTATTAAAATCCTAGGTAACTATACTAAATGTTATAAACAGGATCAAATATTTTTACATGCATTTGTGAATTAATACATAGCTCTTAGGACTGGATTGAAACCAGCACCAAACAAGAGGGATCTCAATTATGGCAACATTATATCTAAAAATAAGTAAATTAATTAAAATATTTGACTAGCTTGTTTGCTGTTGATTAAAAAAAAAGTTTTATAATGTAACAGTTAGTTACCTTCAACACTTGTTCAAACCAACTAGATAAAGGTTAGCTTAAGTCAGTTTTTTTTTGTGTTTTGATATTTAACATATAAAGTCTACCCTAATAAAATGACTATATCAGATTGGATGGATTGTTTATATCAGTTTGTGCAGTGGATTCAGTGCAACGGTCCGAGAGTCAAACAATGATCTAGCAGAAAAATCAGTTTCGTTGGACTGAATGTTGATTTATGCTGTCAAAATGAACACTGTTCATTAAAGTAAAGAATGCATCCATTTAAACCCTCCAGCCTCAATATTCTGTTGATTTGTTTCACACACCGCAGGAAGCTGAAAGATCCTAATGGCCCAATCACTCATCAACTTTCCCTGTAACTTTTCTCCATTTCAGCAGGGCAGCTCCCAATTGAAAGTCACTGACGTGTTAAATGGAAAGGTATCGCCGCGCTCTGCCACGTAATGGCACGGCCGCTTAATCTCATCTGATAGTTTGACAGAAAAATTAGATTTGAGTTGAAAGTAGCCAGCTAATGAACTGTGTCTGTACACCTTCTCACAATCTCATAGACACCTAAGACCTCGCGTTTCTCCCCACGGAGTCCTTGTCTCGATGAAAAAAGTAAACCAAAAGAGTCAGTGAATAAAAAAGTGCAGTAACTGAAGCAGTCTGTCTCACCGCCTAAGTGTATTTACATAAGCTACTGAACCAAAGTAAGCGAGTGCGTTTTGCCCTCATATTGGAGATGAGGAATGCTAATGCATTCAAATGAGCTGATTTATTTAAGAGTAGTTCATCTGCTGGGCCAGTATCTCTGTGATTACTCCAGTTACGTTTAATCACAGACATTCATGGAAGTATGATAGCTATTCTGTATAAACCAGTCACATTTTTTTGCTTTTTTGAAATAAATGTGCTATGTAGAATTACATTTATGGAAAATAAGCTGCTAAAATTGGGTCATTTTGAAATCTTCATGGTCTTGGCATCACAGGCACAAACACATTAGCATATGACCGCCCATTTTTCTTATCAAACATATTCAGAGTTGCATATTCAATTTGGCCTGCCCTGATGAATGACCTATGCATTCATGTGAAGGAACATGTGATCTATGCCACTGTAGGGAAGTATCATAACAGCAGCCATTTGCATATGTTCTTAAAAGTACGTTGCTTAAATGGCATGTTTTATATAAAGTTTCAGAGAGATGGTTGTGTAAAAATAACACCTGTTCAGAAGTTTGTGGTTAACAATATTATTTTTGTATGTTTTTGAAGGTCTAAACAAGGCTAAACAAATGCTAAATAAGGCTGTGTTTATTTGATCAAAATTACAGCAAAAAAAAAAAAAAAAAAAAAAAACATTAATATGAAATATTATAACATATTTGTGATGACTGCTTTATATTCTAATTCTATGAATTTATTCCTGTGATTGCAAAATTGACTTTATCATGAATAGAACAACATTTATTTTACATAGAAGTAATTTTTTAACATTATAAATATATTTACTGCCCCTTTTGAGCAATTTAATGTATTCTTGCTGTGTGCAATATTGACAAAAATGTAAACAATATTTTGGTGATGTTTTCAATAAGGAGAATTCAAATGATTTGTTCAAAACGTCTGATTCATTTAGAAACGAAGCAAGTGATTGGACCATAAATGGACCCTTGAATCACTGACTCAAATGATTCATTCAATATAATATAATATTATAACAAAATGATTTGTTCAAAACGTCTGATTCATTTAGAAACGAAGCAAGTGATTGCTTCGTTTGTCATAAATGGACCCTTGAATCACTGACTCAAATGATTCATTCAAAAGCATTAATTCAGGAAAGAAACACTGCAGTGTTGCTCTGGATCCATAAATGTTTTTTTCTGGATGCTTTGTTTGGAGCTAATTTCATTGGTGAAATACAAAAGTCAACATTTGCATTTGAACTTATAATTAATTACTATAAAAAGTCTGACAGTTTGCACTAAACTTATCCGGCTGTATTTATGTAGAGATTGAGTTTAGCCAATTAAAGCTCTGGGTTGCATTGTGGTTCACGTTCGTTTGTCTGCACAGCTGGAAAAAAGAGAAGTTGTGTATTTTTATCTCCCTTAATTAAAAACATTTCATTGATTTCCTGTCCTCTTTCCTTTCACAGATGTAAATGCATGCAGTATACAGTTGTGTTTTTGTACAAGACATTCGTACGTCTCTGTGAATGAAGGAAAAGGCATAACAAGGTGAGTGTGGAGATTTCCTGCTGTTGTACTCGGAGGTTCAGCAGGTGAATGTACTGAATGATTTAAAGGGTGAGAGGGAGGCGGGAAACTACTCTCTCAATGTAATTACCTTGAGTGCAGTTTGGGTGAGTGGAGATGACACCCTATCATCTGGCCCTGACGTGTTTGTCTGCACACCCAAACACATCCATCTTCTCCAGCGGTTATGTCTGTTTGGGAGAAGAAGAATCGTGGAACTGTTCTAATTAGGACTGTCAATCGATTAAAATATTTAACTGAATTAATTTCTTGATACACTTGGTGATTAATTGAATTAATCACAAATGTCAAATGTTATATAAACACACACACACACACACACGCACACACACACACACACACACACACACACACACACACACACACACACACACACACACACACAAAAACAATATTTATATTACTGTGGCAGATGAGTATATCATTGGTTAGACGTTAATTGGCTTTAGAATACTTACCTATTTTTTGGAACACAAAGACACATTTGAATGGTTTGGCTTGGTGCATTGCCTGTAGTAGTTGTTGTAAATATGGACTTCAAACTTTAAAATTAAGTGGTTCTTCAGGCATGAATTGCTCTGATGGTGTTCAAATTTACAAACAGGATATGTATGCAGGATATGTATGCATGCATGTATTTATTTATTTATGTATAATTTTATAAAAAATATCAATTGTTTTTTTCTTTGGCAAAATAATTAATAGTAACACTTTAGTATAGGGACCAATTCTCGCTATTAACTAGTTGCTTATTAGTATGGCTATTAATAACACATTGGCTGTTTATTAGTGCTTATAAAGCACATATTCTCCATGACCACATTCTACATGGCTAATCCTCCCAATATCAAATTTTAACATCTACCTAACTATTAATAAGCAGAAAATTAGTTTGAGTTTATGATGAGTTATAACATGAGTTTATTGGTTAGCTAATGGTTTGTTAATAACGAGAATTGGACTTTAAAATAAAGTGTGATGGGATTAATAAATAAGTGTATAAATTTGGCAGCTTTATTTATTTATTTATTTCAATTATTGTTGTTCTTATTAATATTATTAGTGAAAGTTCCAGCATTTATATCAATTTTTTATCACGATATTATTATTATTTTCTTTTTTTGTATGTTTGTTCATTATTTTTATTTTTATTTCATTTTCATTTATGCATTAACAATTTTTTTACATTTATTATTACTACTATTATTATTTGAATAATTGTATTTTGTTTATATTTTTATGTTATTATTGTTGTTGTGGTTATTATTGGAAATTCATTTGTATTTATTTATCACTACTACTAATTTATTATTATTTATATTGTTATTATTTACATTTTTAGTTGCTCATTAAATAGTGCTTTCTTATTAGGTTTATGGTGTGTACAGAACCTAGTTGTTAACACAGAGATGTCCCTCTCTTTTGGACGATGACAGAGTACTTGAGTTGTATCTCTCTCCTCCACGTACAGTGCCAGCAAATCACTGAGATGGAGGCATGTGTCTTGACTCATCACAAAATTTGACACCGGTCTGTCTCCTTCCAGCCTCCTGTCCTTCAGTCTCGGACTAACTCGTAAATTATAGTCCAGAAAGTGCACACTGAAGAACGTACGGCAGAGTCTGTCTGGTTGGCAGTTTACCAAAAATTACATCTCCAGTCACTAATACCTCTTTTTAAAATGTGCTAATTTGCTAATGTTTGCTTCCATATTTCTAATTTCCTAATTTGTGCTAATGTTCCTTTAAGACATCTAAGTAAACAACCTTTGTTATAATTGATTCAGATTATTTGCTTACTTATGGGTCACTCTTTTGCTTAAAGGTTTAAAAGTTGACACTGCGCTATGCTTCAATAACATCCTCTTTGCAAAGTATTAAAGTGCCCCTATTATGGATTTTTGAGAATGACCTTTCATGCAGTGTGTAACACAGCTCTAATGAATGAGAACATCCTGCAAAAAGTAACCTGATCTCATTGGCGTGTGCTAATAAGGCTTGCATTAACTGTTTAATGTAGGATGACAAGTGGTAATGTCTAATATTAACACACATCTATGTCATGCGTAAAGTATTTAATTAAGATTACATCAGTAAAGATGATTCATCCGAAGGCACTAATTAATGGGGAAAAATCCATGAAAAACTGCCCAAGCTGTGATAATGCACACAGGCTGTTCTGCGGCTCACATGACCTTCTCCTGTGTTGTTTTCTCAGACGGCGTGAACTTTTCACCCGCTCTGGAGTGACTGTGTGTCATCAGCTGATGTGTGAAGAGTTCCTTCTGGGTTTATACACTCGCCCCAATCCCTCCACATCTCCAATCTAATGCATTTGTGTTTGTGTCTGTGCAGCCGAGCGGAGGGAAAAGGAGCCGAGGGGATTCGCTCACGATACTTTCAAATCTCACGATGCTTTTCAAGAACATGTCATGGTCATATTTCAACAAAAAAATATATATTCTGCTTTAAAAAATGAAGCGTTTTTAGGAGCCTTTGAGATATTTTGCGTTATGACATTATTGAAGATGTATTAATACTGTATTATTTTTAAACTACCAGTTAAGAGAAGCATCATTTTGGACCTATGAGATTCCACATATTTGGTAAATATGTCTTAATAATGAAAAAAAAAAAATAATAATTTAGTTAAAATTTTAGTACTTTAAGTTAAAGTAAATGAAAATGAGAAATGCTGCTTTGACAACCAGGTGAAATAAAATAAGTATATATATATATATATATATATATATATATATATATATATATATATATATATATATATATATATATATATATATATATATATATATATATATATATATATATGGCCCTGGACACAAAATCAATCATTAGAATATTAAGTAAAGATCATTTTCCATGAAGATATTTAGTAAATTTGCTACTGTAAATATGTTAAAACCCTGATTTTTGATTAGTAATATGCATTGCTAAGAACTTTATTTGGCCAACTTTAAAGGTGATTTACTCAATACTTTTTATTTTTAGTTATTTATTATTATTATTCTTTTGCACCCTCTGATTCCAGATTTTCAAATAGTTGTATCTCGGCCAAATTGTCTGATCCTAACAAACCATACATGCATCAATGGAAAACTTATTTATTCAGCTTTCATATGAAAAATCTTTGATAACAGAAAATATTGGACATTTGGGGTTATTTTTTAATAAGTGAAATATTATTAACAAAATAATGTATAAATATTAAAGATATTAAGAAATCTAAAATATGCTTTTTTTTTTTTAAATTCTCCAAATAATATTATTATTATAATAATATTATTTTCTTTTCTTTTTTTTCTACATTATGTGCAAAGGATTTTCTAATTTTTGGGGTTTGTGAAATATGGGCTAAAAATCTTCTGTGAGATTCACTCACCCACACTTTCAGTAAAAGTTTCAGTAAAAGAGGCTCCAGGGTTGTCCAAATACTCATAATTGAATAACAGTAGCCTTATAAATTAGCTCTGAATGGGTTTAGGCAACACATAAATTATGGTTACAGCTCCATAACAGCTGTATTTTTTTAACTGAACATCTAACACTTCCTTCCATCTGGGTAATAAACTGGGTCATATCTGTATTATGATCTCCTTTGAGGCAATCATAGAGACAGCTGATGCTAACTAATGCAACTTTTACACCTGCAGCTGCCTTGAGGAGCCATTGAGACGAAACATGACACATAAAGCTGCATTCTCATTCAAGCAGCGGGAGCTTGTGTGCAATAACATTATACTGCAATGGTCATTCAGGCAATATTGTTTTGACTGTTAAGCTTAACTCAGGATTCCCATGGATGGCTCTGGGATGAGCCTTTATGGTCAAAATCATTAAACTGTGGATTGAGATGTGCCTCATAAATGAACTTATTTTCAAGGAACTGTGTTATTTTCTGCCAGCATCAGATATAAAAGTGACAGAGCTTTTAGTTTTTAATTCAGTTTTTGACCTTAAATAAAAACTGTAATCATTTAATCACTCTTATGTCATTATAATCCTCTATTTTTTTTATTATATTTTTTTTAAGAGACACACGATGTATTCAAATACTAAATGTATATTTGAATATACCTTTTTTTATGAAAGTGGATGGTGATTAGAAACTTTAAAATGATTCTGAAGTTTTAAATGCACAACTCTAGTTAATTTATTTTATTTTTTTTTACCAAAGATCCAATCTGGCTGGTCTTTTATGATCATTATTATTGTTATTTTATTATTATTGTTAATATGAAATTAGGTTGTAGTTATTTTAAATTTAACAAGTCTTGTTAAAATATAATCTGAAATATACATAAATACGGTCATATTTTGCATCATATTATTATAATTATATTTTTATTAATATAATATAATTTGGAATTAATAGAAATAATAATTTTTGAATGTATAAATAAATGTTCTCCTCCTTCGTGACATTTTATTATTTTATTATTATTTTATTACATATTTTATATATTATTCATATATATTATATAAACTTTTATTGTATTTTTTTATTTTATTTTATTTTAAACCTGTATTATTCTCTTTTTTTATTCAGTGAAATTCAAAAGGAAATGTTTACCCAGATGTTCAAGCTGCTCTTTCCACTGAAAATGTGAATAGTGATTTACACTGTAAGGCTGTGAAAAGTACACAAAGTTTTGAAATTGTATAATAGTTTTGTGTGCAATTTTTGAGTAAGCTGTTATTTTAAATATGCCACTCAGTCAGGTGAATCAACAAGATTATTCCTTTTTTTGTTACCTAATGGGGGCTTCTCATCTATCCCACCATGCCTCACAGTAGGTATTGAGACTGTAAGACAGGATCATTTTAAAAGTGCTGGGTTTGACTTCCATGCATGAGCATGAGCTCTGTTTACCTCCACTCAATTGATCAAGCATTGCATACTAGGGGGGTCGTGTGAATGATTTTATCCATTAATAGGCTTCTCACCATGTCTGACTCTGTGAAGACACACTAATGTTCAGGAGGTGGTCTGATTTCCCACCTGTCTTTTTCTCCAGGAAACTCCAGGAGCCTGCTTCTTCCTTCAGGGATGTTGAAGTAGACATTTGAACCAATAAAGTCTGCTCATTGTATGGGAATCAATTTGTAATAAGCTTAGCAGATGTTCCATGTGATAAGGAAGATGCCGTTTCCTTGATCTCAAAAGGAATAGAGTGTTGTACACTAGTACCGCTGGCCAAAAAATAGATATGCTTGTCAATTCTGAAGTGAGAGCAACAAACCAGACACGCATTGACATGTCTTCTGTGAGAGCCGAGGAGAATGAGTGACATATGCCAGAACTACTCCTCTAAATGAAACCCCTCAGTGCTTTGTACAACCTGTTCTTTAATAAAAGAAATCTAGGACATGAAGGCTTTGCAGACTTCAAAAGGAAACATTACTTCCCTTAGGGCCTGTGCACTGCTAAAAAACATGACGGCAAGGAAGTGTTCGTTCTGCAGGGTCCAGTAGATTGCTCCCTGCTGTGCCAATTCTGCAAAAACAGTGAGGATCTGGACGTTCAGCTCAGAGGTGAACACTGTAATGATCTTCTGAATGTTCATTGTGTATGGTCACTTAGCCCTTGCTGAAAGTCCTTTACCTAATTTGATATTCCCAGTCAGAAATAACTGGCATTTAAAAAAAAAAAAAGAAGGAAAAATGGTATTATAACCAAATCTTAGATTTTGTCTTTCACCAGCTTATTTTCTTTCAATTAAAACAGGTTTTGTAGCACAATAAGAAATTTATAAGCATTTTTCTTACCTTGTAGGCCAGCCATTTTTGACTGGAAACATCTCAAGGTGGGAAAAAAATCCCCCAAAAATATACATTTCACAAAAGCATGCTAACTACTAGTGTTGCTTTCGTTAACAAAAATTATGGGTCACACTTTATTTTAAAGTCCAATTCTCACTATTAACTAACCATTAACTAAGAATTTTGCCTCAATTAACACCTAATTTGCTGCTTATTAATAAGGTAGTTGTTAAGTTTAGGTTACCGGGTAGGATTATGGATGTCATGCATTATATGTACATTATAAGCACTAATAAACAACCAATATGTTAATAATAGGCATGCTAATAAACAACTAGTTATTAGTGAGAATTGGACCCTATACTAAAGTGTTACCAAATTGACTGACTACGTAAATATCGTCGTCAATCATCCTTTATCATGTGACGAAAACAAGATGAGACGCAACGTAAATGCTGGTCATATAATGATGACTACAATTAAATGTATAATGCAATATTGTTGATGAATAAAAATGAGACTAAATTTGGTTTACAAAATAAAAACTATGCTAAAATGTGTCTTCATTTTCCATTTTCGTCGACCAAAACGAGACGAAATGTTATAACGTTATTTCATCTCGTTTAGTCGCGTTACTATTATTATTTCTGTTTCCTGTGTCTCACTTCAGGGGCTGCATCAGGTCGCACTTCCTCAAACCCCACTCACGCCATTATTTAGAAAACGACAACAAACAAAGTTAAGTCTGAGAAAGGGACCGATGTGTGGTTGGTAAAATAAATGTTGTGAATTCATATCAGTCTGTAAGGTAACAATAATATAATAAGATAACCTTGTTTGAAATGTGTTTGGCTAAAAGAAAATTTTGGTTTTGTCTATACTACGAGGTACTTATACTATATTGACTTTGTTCAGGAAAATTGCCTTACTAAAAACTAAAACTAGATGAAAATAGTCATGGATAATTCTGACTAAAATAAGACTAAAATGCTCAGACTTTTAGTTGACTGAAACTCAACTAGACGTAAAAGAGTATGAACGTGACTAAAACTAATAAAAACTCAAATGACGGCTTCACACAAAGACTAGACTACAACTTAAATTAAAACAGGCCGCCAAAAACAAACCTGCTAACTACATGTTTTCTTTATTTTTGTGTTTGGAGTCTGCATGGAATCAATTTTTAATGTCAATCTTTCAAAATTCCGTAATGTTTTTTGCCACAGAAACATAATGAATCCTAAGAGGACCTTTATTTATTTATTTATTATTAGCATTTTATGAGTTTAAGAAAGCCATGGTACTGCTATTAATAATTATATGTATTATCAATATTATACAAGTATGTATAACAATAGTGAATTATTATTATTATTATTATTATTATTATTATTATTATTATTATTATTATTATTATTATTATTATTATTATTTTCTTGAGATCTCAACTTAATTTTTGTGTGACCAACTCTCACTGGACATGCAACTTTTATTACTATTATTATCTAAAAAGTAAGACATGATTAATGAGACTGTGTGACTTCTTTGCTTATATAGAAATCATTTTCTTTTTTGTCTGACATCACAAGGGCTGCTTATGTTTTAGTTTATGTTTTTGTCCTCCACCACTGACTGCATATTTTCCCAACAGATAACATTGATTCTCATTGAATATCTTGTTTCTTTTAGAAATGTCATATTACAGTAGTAAAAATGAATGTGGTTTCACGAGAGAACATTGTTATTTAAATGTTTAATGGTTTTCCTATAGCTCATTTTTGAATATGTAGTACATAGTCATTACAAACTGACCCATTCTAATTTTTTCACACAGGCACCTAGGGCACTTTTTCACCACAGGTACTTTTTCCCAAAGGCACACAAGTTTTATATTTAGAAGCAAATTGTTTGTTATTTTAGTTTATTTAGTCAATTCTTTACATTAAGCTCCAGTAGAAAGCATTTTAACAGCTTAACATTACACACTTAAAGCAGTTACTGGTACCATTGTAGCATTTACATAGAGCAGGAGATCTAGCACATTTTAAACTGCTAATTAAGTTGCCAGTATAAGCTTTGGAAAGGAACTAAACGAATCCTGGGGGACTCAAGGACAGACATGTGAAAGAGGCACCAACTGTTAGAAGACTATTTCTTGAATCTTATTTTTATTTTATTTTTTGCAGTATATATTCCTCCGTACACATGCTACACATTATAGTTACTGTATGCACTGGTAATGAGGATTGACTATATAGAGACAGAAAAACACATATCAAATCTCCAGACTTGGACTGCTTTCAAGATCTTTTTTGCTTTTTTATTTATTTATTTATTTATTTTTTACATAAAATATGATGTGCATCCCACACTGCACATATAGTACAAAGCTTTTAGTAAAACAGTTATTGATTTAATGCCACAGTCTTTACCTGCATGAGTTCTCCTTTGTAAAGGAGGGTTGTTACAATGGGATATTTGCAGTCCCTGGAGATTAATAAAACAAAACCTTTTTTGGATTATTCTGTTTTTTTTTTCTTTCACTTGTGCATTAGAGATATTACAGTTGTGCTGTTTTGTAAAGTGAGGGTCTCTGTATTGGTTCAATGGCATTTGAGTGAACAATGGAGATTGTCAGTGAATGCTTTGTAAAATCTGGCTGCTTTGTAGTTCAATCAAATATTCAGTCAGAGTCTGAATATTTCGCTGGATATTTCTGCAATAGTTTCTGTTGTTTTGGTATTGGGATGAAATAACCAGCCTTATTGTATTTAAGAAGTATTTTACTTGCTGCGTCTTGCATATGAATTAATCAACATGCATTATAACAGAACTCTTGCTTTTCACTTAAATTGACTTGATAGCTCTTAAGCTTTTAATGTTTTGAAGGAGGATTTTAAAGATCACTAAGGCTGCTTTTGTTTGATTAAAATCCAATAAAAATGGTAATATTGTGAAATATTATTACAATTCGAAATAACTGTGTTCCATTTTAATGCATTTAAAATTGTAATTCATTTCTGTGATGCAAAGCTGAATTTTCAGCATCAGAAATCATTCAAATATGCTGATTTAGTGCACAAGAAAAAATATTATTGTCAATGTTGAAAACAGGTGTGCTGCTCAATATGTTATTGAAAACTTTAATACATTTACTTTTTTTCATGATTCTCAAATACATATGTTGTGACAGTAAAAATATATTTACTGTTACAATTGATAGATTTAATGCATCTTTGCTGAATATAAGCATATGAAAATAAGAAATAACAATTTATTTTCTTATTAATAATGAATGTCTAACATTAACATTAATCGTCTCCCTAGATGCCTTTTTGTGCGAGTTTGTAAATTGCCAATCTGCTATGTAACTCCAGGGAAAGTTATTTAACCTTAGAAAACACAGTGCAACATTTAGACATTAAATATGGATGACATGAACAATATTTACCACATGCTCATATCTAGATGAATAAAGGAAAGATGTGGCATGTTATGTAAGCGTTCAGACTGCATTATTGCCGCAGGAGTGTGTGTTGCCTGCGGTCAGCACAGAGGGTCATAGGCCAAATAACGTTAATGGCAAAGCAACTCTAATCCTCAGTCTCAGCGTTTCATTTCACACAGTGAGAATGACTCGCAGGATATTCAGGAGGAGATTCAGGGCTTTGGTTGGAGGGAGTATCTCTGGCAACTCAGGGGAAATGAGTCATTATCATTTTAATGCGGGCTTACGGTTGGAGCTGTGAAATTCAGAACAGACAGATAGAGAGACATCCATCCACCCAGTTCTCTCTTTCTCTCTCTCCGCTCCATCTTTATCAGCCTTTACAAAGAAAATCCCCACTCTTTACTCAAAACTACCCTCAGAAATGTGACATATAGGTCTTAAGATCTCCGTGAGCCTTTGACTCTGAGGACCTGCAATAAAAGTGAGCCACAGGATCCCTGCTTTTCTCTGTGTTTCCATTGCAAAACATTTGACAAGTGGATCTAAGCTCAAAAATGCTCATATACCCTCAGATACTACCCTCCTGTTGTGCTACGAAACAGAGCCCTGCTTTTAACCCCGAGTCAAATCAATTCAAGAAATAAGGTGTAGCAGGGCTAAAAAGCTACTTTTATATTATATTATATTATATTATATTATATTATATTATATTATATTATATTATATTATATTATATTATATTATATTATATTATATTATATTATATTATATCCATATTCTTTTATATATATATATATATATATATATATATATATATATATATATATATGTGTGTGTGTGTGTGTGTGTGTGTGTGTGTGAAAAATATAAATGTTATCTATCTATCTGTCTATCTATCTACAAACACAGATAGATAGACAGACAGATAGATAGATAGATAGATAGATAGATAGATAGATAGATAGATAGATAGATAGATAGATAGATAGATAGATAGATAGATAGATAGATAGATAGATAGATAGATAGATAGATAGATAGACAAACATCAGTATAAAATCTATCTATTTTTATTATGACAAATAAATTTTTATTAAAGCTGCGGTAGGAAACTATTGACGCTCTAGCGGTTAATAAACAGAACTGCTTGCGTCTTGCGGAAGAACATCGTAGCCGGAACTACTTCTCTCTGTTTATGTCTATGAAGAATCACAAAGGTACTGGGTTACTCCGCCGCGGTGCCCCCGAAGCAATCTAAAATAGTCCCAATATAAACACTTATTATAGGTGCACCCTAGTGATTCAGGACAAGCCAAAAACACGGTTTGGAAAATGGATTCATGGTGCACTCGCTTATTATGTACATTTTTCTACATTTTGAACACAAACAAAGTTACGGACCGCAGCTCTGATTGGTTATTTTTTAGCGGGAGCGATGGAGTTTCTGCAAATGGCAATAGGAGCACTGGGAGGAGCCAGAGGAGCTTGATTTTTTTCACAGATTATCTGTCTCATATTCTACTGTCAGGACATAATGACAGGATTAACAAATATGTAAAAAAATTTTTTTTACAAAAGTTCCCTACAGCACCTTTAATACAAATAATTGCATATTTGTATATTGGTTATAATAAAAATAATAATTATTATGATTGTATGTATTTTACAAAAGGTGTCAATTGTATAGTTTATTTCAGTTACTGTAGGCATTTCATAATATCTCTGATTATGAAAATATGCCTCTTTTTATTTTGAAAAACAACATCAGCATTCTTTTGCCTTTGTTGAATGAATGGTGTTAATCTTGGAGCTGTGATTTCAGTGCAGGTGTATTTCACAGACATCAGTCGAAGCGGTCACACGTCCATAGCAACAATTCTATTCCTAGCTATGCAGACAATTTGTTGCAGTATATACAGATGCTATGCTACAGTGTTTGTATTGCCATGCAGTGTTTAGGAGAGAATAACACTCTCTCAATGTGTGTGTGTTGTCCCCCTCTTTAGAGGAAAGTAATCAATTTGTGGGGAAGATGCAGTTCCTGAGGCGATAGGTTGGGTGCGGTGAGAGAACAGCGTGTGTGAGAGAATAAATCTTACAGAATAGATCAAATTAAGGTTTAAAGGGATAGTCCACTTAAAAATGAACATATTGTTTATCATTTTCAACCTCATGCTGTTCCAAACCCGTTTGACTTACTTTTTATTATTTTGCTTTAAACGCAGAAGCAGTTGCTAGACAGAACATCCTGTTTTTTTATTTTTTTATTTTTTGGACAAACTTTTCAATACGTTAGCGACAGTGTTTGGGAACAGAGCTCTTCCTGAAGTCTGTGAAAGCAGATTACAGGGCTTGACCTTTAGTAGTGTAGCCACGTCTCCTGGTCAGCCAATGTAAAGCCCCTGTTTATTTTCACCAACCTTCAATTTTCCTTTTTTTTTTTCTCATACTGGCTGACTGCCCACATTATTTATTTCTTTTTCCACATCATTATTTTCCCTGCAAGTTTAATTACGCTTCTAAATGAGCATAGCATGAAAAAGCCTACTTTCCTCAATTAATTTCACATAAATTAGAATAGTCCTCCCAGATGTATACTTGCTCGTTTATGAGAATTACCTAGTGCAATTTTTATTGTTGTGAGGAAAAGGCAAGGAGGATGGAAAAGGTATAATGGTGACGGGGCAATGCAGACTGGAAATAAAATGGAATGGTGCAGAACGTTTTTGATTAGAGCAATGCAACGGCTGGAAAATTTGAAACATGTCACACTTTGAGAGTCAGAGACAGAGGAACAAATCACAAAGCACCAGGAGAACTGCTGTAAATAAAAGAAGTTCAAACACAAAATGGCTTAAAAAAAAAGGTTTATACGCGCATGTCTGGCTGGTAGAGGAATGCTCTGGGTTCAGTACAAGTTCAAGCTCAATTCATGGTGTTTGTTTGACGATGATTACCACACACAATAATTCTGATAATTTAGAGTAATGTTTTGTGTGTGTGTTTTTCTGTATCTCAAGAAAGGTGTTTTTAAATATTTTTGTTTAAAAACATTTTGTCATCAAAAATGTTTTGTGTTTTTCTGTGTTTGTGTTTTCTTTTTAACCATTTTGCATGTACACATCTGTTCTTGTGTTTGAAAAGTTCAATTTTATGTTTGTTTGCAAAATGTTTTTTTTTTCTCTTTTGTGTTTAAAACATTTTGTTTGAATTTTATTTAAACAGTTAATTACAAAACAAAAACAAAACAAAACAAAACAAACAAACAAACAAACAACAACAACAACAACAAAACGGTTTGTTGTACATGCAGCATGTTATTCAATGTTTTTTTTTTTTTACATTTATTTATTTATTATTATTATTATTTTTTTTTTTTTTGCCTGGCCCATTTACCTCCATTATAAGCCTCCAAATTTTTGTGCCTTAAACTTATAGAAAAATCATGTCATTTTCCAACCCTCATGTTGTTCAAACCCTGTATGAATTTCTTTCCTCTGTTGAACACAAAAAGTGATATTTTAACGAATGCTGGGAACCGGGGAACCCTGGTAGCCATTGATTTCCATAATACCCCCCCCCCCCCATTATGGAAGTCAATGGCTACCAGCAACTTTGTTATCAACGCTCTTCAAAATATATTTTTAAACTCCTACAGGTTTGGAACCACTTAAGTGATAGTAAATGATGACGGAACTACCCACAAAAGATGAGAAATTATGCTCTGTGTTGACAGCATTTTTGTTACAATATTGATCACCAGAGCTCATTTAAACATAGAAGAAATGATTTAACATGACTGACTGGTATTCAGGTCCTTAGAGATGTCTTTAAGTGGCCGTTGTAGCCCACACGTCCTCTACATACTGCCCGTCCTTAGTGGATCCGCTTAAGTGCTGGACGCACAAGCCCAAGACAGCTGAAAGAGCACTCATCTCCTGCTCCCTGACGTCTCTGGGTTCTGTCTCTTCACTGCAGCCCATGGGAATTAATTAAATGATGACAGGCTCTCTGCATTGTTGTAAAAATAAGGTTAACTTAATTACAGTCTGAAAGGTCAGTATCAGAACTAGCCCAGAATCCAAATGAGCAGCTATATGCTCTTTTAGGTTGAGAATGGGTGCTTCACTGTGTGTGACGAGGGGAAACTGTCAGGGCGTTTCTAGTAACTTATAGTCCATTGAGAATTCTTCTTCAGTCCTCGGAGCGTTTCCACTTCGTCTCACTGTCCTCCGCTTCGTTCTACCCCCTCTACCAAGACCTTGTGCTCCTCAAAGTGTCAGTTCTTGTCTTTGCTGTCAAATTGTGTTACCCCCGCAATGTGAGACAGCAACACTTGTGATGACAGGAAACTGGAGCAGGAAAATGTGCTGTTTTGACCCCCGGTGGAGGAGCGTTCTCTTTCCAGCCTCACTCTGATTCAGCCCACAGCACACTTCTATTTGAAATCTTTACAACTGGGATTGTTCTGAGAATCTGGTCAAAGAATTCAGAGAAAAGGGGCAGAAAAAAAACAAAAGCATAATACGTGTACAAAAATTATTATTATTGTTTTTTAAAATAGCACTAAAAAGCAACTTAAATAATGATAGGAATGGAAAAAAGTAACTAACTAAAATAAAAAGTCTAAATTATTCTTTATTATTATTATTATTATTATTAGTAGTAGTAGTAGTAGTAGTAGTAGTAATATTGTTTTTGTTTTTTATTTATTTTCGTTTGTTTGTTTTTCTTATTGTTTTACTTATTAATTGTTATTAATTTTGTTATGTTTTATTTTTTGCCTAAAATGTGTTAATATTTTCACTATTTATTACTTTTAGCTGGATTTAAAACATATTTACATTTTAAGTATTTTTAGGTTGTTATTTTGTATTAATAATGACAATTATTTTAAGATAAGAGTCAAATTTGCTTGTATAACACTTTATTAAAGAATAAAGAATTCATTGTAATGTAAAAAAAGTAATTTATTCAAAACAAAAGTTTTTTTTTTTTTTTTTTTTTACATTTTGTGTATGATTTTCCCATTTTATGTGCAGTAGTAGTCCTAGCATGGCTGCAGATAGCTTCTCGGAGGTGTTCCAAACATGGACGCAGAGAGAGGTGAACCAAGATGAAGTAGAGGCCCCAGGGAAAATTAAAAGTCTCTCACAAAGAGACAAACACTGTGAGCCGCAGACACCCTGGACACAGGTGATGTGCGCGTCTTTCCCGGTACCACCTATTATTAGGCCTATATAATATATTATATCAATACCATAATATGCTTCTGTTAAGTGCAACCCAAGCTAACCTGTTTCCCAGTAAATGCTTTTGCACACTGAGTCTGAAATTCGCATACGAAATTTTCGCACGTCATAAAATAAATTCGACCTCACGTTATTTCAATCACACTTGCACACTGCCTCCGAAACTTTTGTCAGTAAAAAAAATAAATACATCGGAACAGGTTCGATTTTCTGCGTTTTTTTTGCATCCGTAAAAAAACACATTTTGAGATACGTTTTGACAACTCAGAGCCACCATAAAACTGCAGTCAATGGTGGTGAATGAATCGCCAGTGCTCAGACACCTACAATTATATATACAAATATTATTGTATCAAAAATACTACAAATATTATCATATCACAGCAATAACTATAGCACACCAAGTACTTGTAAATTGTATGTGTGTGCGTGTGCACTCGCAGATCCATACTACCTAAGACTAACAATCTCTGTTCAGGATCAATTAATTCACAGAAATTGGTGGTCTCACTACTTGACGATGACATTTTGTATTGTTTAGCTTTTTTTTGTAACACATTCATTAATACGCATCGGACTCAGTGTGCAAGGTCTCTGTGCGTGACAATTTTTTTGGATCATGAATGCAGACTGGGTGTGCAATGACCTTAAGCACTGTCCCAGTTTGAAAATGGCGTGCGATGCTCACGGGGACAAAAGCAAGCACATCCTGTGTAACGCGAGAGGGGGATGCAGATGTATTGCTTCATGTAATATTAATAATGACATTTCTGATTTTTCTAATGGTCAGCTGTCGGGGCCCCTTCAAAATGTGGGGCCCCAGGCAATTGCCTGCCTTGCTTGCCCTATTGCTATGCCTCTGGCCGCAGAGTGAACTGACTTGCCTTAAAGATAGTTTGCAGCTTCCGCTTTTCACAAACTTATCAGTTTTCACAGCACGCTCCTCTATTGCAACATTCGTGAGGAACTTTTTGGTTTTCGAGGTTGGCTATAACCTGCCCATTCTATATCTGGGACTTTTGTTACCTCCTGTGTTTTAAAATGCATTTGTCAGAGTCATATGTGCAGAGGTGCGTGCTGAAGTCGTAATGCCTCATACATGTTCAATCATTTTACAGAGTGACTCAATCAAACTGATGCATTTCCTGATGTTTTACTTTTTTTTTTTAAGCTATAGACAGACAAAGAAAAAAAGGGCTAGAAAAAACAAGAGGAGAACCTGAGCTTACAACCCGTAACCCTTTGTTTTTGTCTCTGTCATTTCCAGACTCTGTTTGTTGTTGACGGCTCTTGGTTGAACTCACACGTTGCTTCATGTAGAGCTTGTTACATTTGGAATGTGAAAGAAGACACTATTCGTGATCTAACAACGAGACTAATAATCAATCCTTGTGCTTCTGGAAACAGAGGGAAATATTGTTCAAATACGATTTTCTATGGTAAAAACACACACAACTGCAGAAAACTATCCTCTAGGATATAACTGACATCAGAGAAATGTTAATTTCCCATTGAATAACATGCTGCAAGGGAAAACTAATCTAAGACACCCAGTCCTGATTTAGTGGGAGGAATATTATTTACTGAAAAACTGGAGAATACCAATTTTTGTAGGATTAAAAAAAAAAAAGCATAAATGTTAAGCTTATCCTTATATATAAAAACATTTAACATGATTTGAGTGAGTTTATAACATTTTGTTTTATCCAGTTTGAGAACTTTTCTTATTTACAAATTGGCCCCATTCACTTTTATTGCAAGTATCTCATTGTAACCCAGCTTCTTTTTAAAATAAAAGGTTGGAAACATTAGTTGTTAATGCTGCGTATTATTCTACATATTATGTTGATTGAGCTGAACTTGTTCTTAACCTGGAATATCCCTATAAGAGAATGCCACATTATTTTGTATAACTAGACAAAACTACATTTAGGGGCTGTTACCAAAACACTGCAGGAACAAAAAATAATAATAAATGAAAACACCAACAACAGCAACTCTGTAACTGCTGTATATGACATAAGCTACAAATAACCGGTTAGACTGTATTTGTGGCACTGTGGAGGATTTGTTGTCGAGTTATGTCTTCATTATCCCTGCTGTATTTGTTTATGTAACCATATTCTGTCTGGACCTCTTTTAATAACATGGGCTTTAATTGATGGGTTACCAACTGTGCTGTTTGCACATTTATATTTTCACATTCACTCTGCATCCAGTCAGTATATTTTATCCATCTGTATGTTCCCTGGGAATTGAACCCATGACCTTGAAAAAGTGTAAGAAAAACTTGTGCATAGTATATAATGATCAGTCGGTGTTCTGTTATTTACCCTGAGGACAGAAAGCATGACTCGTGTGAAGTTTGTGAGTTTTTGAGAGATTTAAATTAATACTGTAGCACTATGCTAAAGGATCACAGATTCAACAATGTAGTCATATGATTGGGCCTTTTGTTATGTCCTGTTTTTATGGAAATGGTTGCTGATTCAGAGTAAATAATGCTAGTAGTAATTTTAGGTAGATCTGAGGTCTAAAGATTTAAAGATTTTTTTTTTCCTGTACGTTTTAAGATAAGAAAAACTAAAAACAATTGAGTCATATTACAATAAAAACTTTTATTAAGTTGTGCTACATAATGTCACACCAAAACACAAATATTCTGTATTTATTGAAGATTTAAAGCCATATTTCAACAATCAATTCCATTTATTTATTTAAAGAAATAGTAACATTACAAGAAATGTTTTCTCCTTTTATTTATTCATTATATCTATCTAAATTTATATTTGTTGAATAGTCACAACACAGTCAAATGGCTGTATTAAATAAATAAATAAATAAATAAATAATTTGGTCACACTTTATTTTAGGGTCCAATTCTCACTATTAACTAACCATTAACTATGACTTTTGCCTCAATTAACTCCTTATTTGCTGCTTATTAATAGTTTATGAGGTAGTTGTTAAGTTTAGGGAACTGGGTAGGATTATGGATGTCATGCATTATATATACTTTATAAGCACTAATAAACAGCCAATATGTTAATAATTGACATGCTAATAAGCAACTAGTTATTAGTGTGCATTGGACCCTATACTAAAGTGTTACCCAAGGTTCATTAGTGAACATTAAAGGTCCCGTTTTACGTGCTTTTTTGAAGCTTTGATTGTGTTTACAATGTGCAATATAACATGTGTTCATGTTTCGCGTGTAAAAAAACACAGTATTTTTCACACAATTCACCTATCTGTATACCGCTGTTTTCACTGTCACAAAATCGGGCTGATGACTTCCTTGTTCTATGAAGCCTCTCCTTCAGAAATATGTAATGGGTTCTGATTGGGCCAGTGGTTCCTGTGTTGTGATTCGACAGCAGCTGAGAGCAGGCTGCCCTCCTGCTAACGCTAGAACGCACGTGCTGGAGATGTATTTATAGTCACAGGAGCGTTTTTACTGACGAAATGCGCATGAAAACTGCATTTGTTTTTTTGCACAGCCCTAATATCTAGTTAACAAAGCTAAACAGCGTTGCCCTTTGTGTAATAAGTTACAGAAACTGTTAAACGCACCAACTTAAATAATAAAATACGCTTACCAGTTGTGGTCCATAAACAACGCCTTCTCCAGACAAAGAGGGAACTGCTCCATCTTTCAAGAATAATCTTTGTGCAAATCCGGCATTAAACTGATTGAGATTGAGGAAGTTGTCTTCAGCAAGCTGTCCTCAGAATAATGAGCAGCACATAGTTTTACATGTGCATTATAATTTTCGGGAACCGAGTTAAACATAAATTGTAACCATTAATCTCAAAGTACAGCGTTCCTGGGAAGCCCAAACAAAGATGATTGGACTCAGAAATGAAATAACAGCATTTCAACGACATGGCAACAAAAACAAACAGCTCTTCCTTCTTCTCCGTCGGAGCGCAACAAGGCCACGCCCCCTGATTGTGAACCTGATTGTTTTAGTGATGTCATTACTACAGGAACTACATGGCTGTAGTCCAAACGGGTCGTTTTTTGTAGGCGAATTCTGTTAAATCAAATATCTCGCTTGGCATTGAACTTTGAGCTTTACATTTTACAGATATTATTTATACTCTAACAACAACATTACACACTAACTAAAGTTTAAAACATGGAATCACGAAGAAGGGGACCTTTAATTAATGCATTGACTAATTGTAACAATTTATTAGTAATATTACTAATATTAACAAATATTAATTGCAGTATTTATTAATGTTTGTTAACATTAATTAATAAAAGTGCATATGTTCATTGTTTGTTCATGCTAGCTCAGGCTCATTCATTAATATTAACAAATACAATTTTGGATTTTAATAATGTATTAGTAAATGTTGCAATTATTATGAACAGATTATTTAAAAGTACAATATTTAAATTTTTGTTCATGTTTCTTATGGACTATATCTATCTATCTATCTATCTATCTATCTATCTATCTATCTATCTATCTATCTATCTATCTATCTATCTATCTATCTATCTATCTATCTATCTATCTATCTATCTATCTATCTATCTGTCTGTCTGTCTGTCTGTCTGTCTGTCTGTCTGTCTGTCTCTCTGTCTGTCTGTCTGTCTGTCTATCTTTAATTATAATTATATTAGCTATATAATTATATATCTATAATTTTTATCTATAAAATCTATATATATATATATTTTGCTTGTTGGATTTATGTGAAATACTTTGTCTTGTCCAAAACACACACACACACACACACATACATACACAAAACACCTTCTAACTCACATGCTGGGGTTTCATTGCTTTGTTGGGATTTCTCTGTCTGTTCCCCAAATGCGCATGGTTTTTCTGGCATAACTCTTGAATCTTGAGCCGTCTGACTATGTTAATTCCAGTGTAAAACTCAGTGGGTCTGAGCTCTCAGTCACCATATGCACACTTAGCTGAGGCCTCTCTGTTTTTTTCAGCAATTGGCTTTTGACCAGAATTAACTCCACTCAACATTTGCAATTCAGCCCATTTTGGTAAAAACAAGAGGACGCTAATTAGCTCATGTTAGCATACAAATCAGTTTTTGTACCTCGTTGTGATCTCAGGCTTCACGTAGGAAACATTTATTTTCTTTAAAATTAAACCAGCATCTGGATCTCAGATCACTTACATAAAGCATTAAGATTGTTAGAACATAAGTCTGCTGGAACATATGGCAGATGATGACTTTGCTTAAAACAGTGAGATTGTATAAAGATGGGACAATAATGTATATAGCCATGCTGGAGATCACTGTTTGTAGGTTGTTCCCATGAATCAAGCCATATTTTGAGTCTAAAATTCTTACTTTATGTTGGTGTATGTCATTTTACACGTAAAAATTCAGAATTTAAGATTTTTACTATATATTTAGATTCAGTCAGTTCAATCTGATTTCAAACGGTGCACAAGCCTGGACTTCATGTGTCATTTTTTTTTTATTGACAAGAACAGATACCAAACACCATCATAGTATCCAAATGTTTTCATATTCAACAGCAAACCGATCAATCCATCTCTGAAATATTGAAGTGTTTGCACAGCGTTTGCCGTGTTGAGGGCTACAACAAACCCAAGAGAGCCTTGTTAACTCAAAATGATTAATATTTTGTGGTTTAATCATACAATTTCTTGACTGCTGGGTTCAGAATAGTTTAAAATAGGTTTTCTAAAACAAAACCGCATGTTGAAGAGTACCTTTTAATTTAGAAAAAAGTCTATTATTCTCACCAAGGCTGCCTTTATTTCACTAAAAATATAGTAAAAGCTCAAGTAAAATGCCTTTACTGTCACTTTGGATCAGTTTATTGAATCCTTAAATAAACATATTGATTTAAAAACAAAACAAAACAGGGTTTTGTCTTTATGTATGTATGCAAGAATAGGAAATTGGATTGAATTTTTTTATCCATCCATATAGACATAATTCAGTCCGATTTTAATAACTGTTGTGTAAAACAGGACCATTTAACAGTGACCGTTTTTAGTAAATATTCACCTTGTGAATGCAGCCTAAGTAAAATCACTGGACTGAACCACAGGGGACACAGTGTGATACACTGGAAGTTTAAGTCCTTCAGAATGAGAGTGTCTGCCTGGCAATTAAGTGATTAATTAATAATGAATGGGATGTCATGTGCATGGCCTCTCTGCCTTGTTCCATGCCGTCGGCAGGAGCGGAGACAGAGAGGAGGGTCGTCAGCGAGCTCAGCACTGATTGAAACCCGCTCCACGTTTCCTCCTCACCCAAACTCACATTCCAGCTGCTGCTGAGATCAAAAGCTCCATTCCCTCACATAGGAGTGGAAAAATAGAGGTGAGATACATTTCAATGAATATTTCTCTTTAATCTGAGATGCGTGGCCCTGCCCCTGTGAAGACAGAACACGATAAATGAGGGTCCAACATGCTGTTATAGTGAGTGCGTAATAGGCCAAGATGCAAACTCACAAGCTGTACTGGAGGTACAGTAACTCACATTACGCAATCAGATGCATTTTTCAAGGATGAGTATAGTAATGCATTAAAATCAATGTGAAATGAAAATTCACTGTATCTATTTTTTAAATGCATGTTAGTGATCTTGTGAACAATTCATTTATGCCAATGTTTCTTTTTTTATTTTATTTTTCAAGTTCTTGTTGGAAATGTCTTGTTCTTCCAGTGAAACAACAGACTTGTGTGCTGGACTTCTCCAATCATTCAGTCTCCTTAAACACTTTCTTTGGATGGGTCTGCCTCCATCCAATCAACAACCAATGAACAAAACCAAGTCCCTGACCCTTTTTCATATGCATTTCACTTGGATATACGGAAAGATCTGTAAGTTATTAAGTTTAAATTTAAAAATTAAATTTAAATTAAATTTAAATTTATGCATTTAGCAGACGCTTTACTCCAAAGCGACTTACAGTGCATTCAGGCTATCAATTTTTACCTATCATGTGTTTATTAAATTAATAAATTAAATCAAATCATAATACAAATAACAAAATAGCTAGTTTTATGTATTTTACTATTAAATGAAATTTACTTACACAAATTATATATAATTGACATATATATATATATATATATATATATATATATATATATATATATATATATATATATATATATATATAATTTGTCAATTATACTTTTAAATATTTCAATTATAAGTAAATTTGTGTGTTATATTGATTAACATATTTTAAATAAATACATCGATATTATATTTATTTCAATTCCATTTGTCAGTACATAATTAAATAATGTAATATTTTAATAATTACAATTTATAAATATATGTACGTAAATGTTTTATTTAAATAAATGTCTACAGGTATATTATTATATTATATTATATTATATTATATTATATTATATTATATTATATTATATTATATTATATTATATTATATTATATTATATTATATTATATTATTATTTGATTTTAGATATTATAAATGGCAATTATTTCATTTGCTGGTTTTTCATTGATATAACATATGTAATGTCATGTAATGTATGTAGAAAGATGCTGCCACTTGTGACAGCAAAAATACCATTTAAACGTAAAATGAATGCCTGCAAGCCAAGGAAGAGAAACAGAGAAAGAGTAATTCAGCTCAAGTTATGCAAAATATATATATTTTTTAAGCAAAATAATGAGTAACGCAAGAAGTACTGTTACCAAGCGCTGCCCTCAGTCACAACTCTTGATGAACAATTAAGCATCGGTTCCACTGGGCAAACTTTGTGGCAAGTGTTGACTGCGGGAACACAGCTCGTTTGGTGCCAAATTAACCAACTGTGAAACGGTACAAAGCAGTGATCCTTTCTTAATCCTTTTAAAACCAAATTAAGAACAATATCATGAGCCTGACGGATTATGCAAATGGCATTTAAATCCCAGCCGAACACAGTCAAATGTGCTCTGTGATTCATATTTATTTGTCGATAACAGAGCTGTCTATTGTGCATGGGCACTAAAACCTCACTCTCTGAATGTTTTGAACAGAGGCCACACTTTACTTCATGCTTCAGATCCCAGATTTTACAATGAACGTCAAGTGGCAATAATAGCATGATTGTATGCATGATTATTTGCATTTATCATTTGCAATTTCCGTCCTACTATTTTTTTGGATAGTGTTCCACCACTTTACAGCCCCGGCTGTCTTTTCTCAGGTCAGAAGCACATGACTCAGAGTTATGATTCTATATGACAGATGAATCAGAGTGAGGATGCTGGTGCATACAGCCTCACGGACATCAGCATGCTGTTTCTGGCTCCACTGTGTCTCGCTCGCCCGGCCGTGACGCCCCTGCCCTCCTCCGACAGTCTTCTGACAGAGCGCTTGTTCCTGATTGCTCAAGCATCACTCAGCATTTTTGGTTCTTTTAGTGCCCGGCGTGATGGGAGAAGCCGTATCATATATTCGGCTGGTCATGCTTTAGGGATCTGCTGTTCCGAGCTCTGAGGACTGATGTGCTGTTCTTATCAAAACATTTGACCGGAGTGGGCCATGACTCCCCTCGCTCGCATGTGTATCGCTATCACAGAGCTGCCAAAAATAGTGTTAGAGCTGTGGAAAATCTCCTTTGAAAGAGTATGTATGTATATATTTATTTACACGCAAATAATAATAACAATTATTACAAAAATATAATTAATGTAAACAAGTATTAATTTTAGTTCAATTACATTAATACAAATAAATCAAAGTTAACAAACAAACACTAAAAAACAATTGATAAATAATTTTGAATGATAAATGTTGATAAAATTATACAAATTAAGAAAATAAATTAAATAACCAATCAACAACAACATTAATAAAAAAAATCTAATTCTAATTCAGAATAAATAATACATAATAAACTATGATAATATAATATGTAATATAATAATCAATCTAAACTTAAAATTTTGCCCCTTGAACTTTCATGTAAAAAAGGCTAATAAATATAAAATAATTAAATACTATATATATAAAATGCTAAGGTAATGAAATTAATAAAATTATAAATAAATATTTTTTTTATAATATAATGTAGTATAATTGTAATCATAATGTAAATAATAAAATATAATTATAAGGAGTGCATAATTATTAATATTTAATTAAATTAAATTGCATTAAAATGTAAAATAAAAAATAAACTTGCCCGCTTGATATTCGATGAGAAATATAGAAATGCGAATAAATAATTATAAACAATTTAAAAAAATATTTAAATTAATACAAATAATGATAATGATGATGATACATATTTAATTTATTAATTTATGTTAGTAAAAATGTTTTTTAAGTGATAAACTTTGTCTTTTGATCTTTTATGTAAAACAACATGTAACAAAGACACCTTAAAATAAAGTGTTACAAAATTAAATTAAATTACAATAATAATAAGCCTGTTTTCAATATATACTCCATGAGTTACTGCCCTCCACATCAAATCTACAAACAATATATAACTTTACTGAAACTGACTTCATGCTGCATGTTATTGCTGAAGTTTTAGCAGCTGGAAATAGGCTTGTCTCCTCATACAAGCCTATTAAACCTTAGTCATGACTTGTTTGAAGAGTTTCAGTTGAACACTCTACTAGGTTTAAGTCAGAGGAGGCCTGTCATCGAATGCTGCATGCTGATATTTAATTTATAGGTTATAGTAATGATGTTTACTGTAGTGAATCCATTCACAGTGCCTGCCAAGAAACTCTGTGAGTTTGAGTCATGCTCATGGACCGAAAGAGACTGGTCAGATGGGGAAAGACAGTGAGGTAGAGGAAGAAAAACCGCACTACTGTAAACATTACCGTGATGGAGAGTGTTTACCACTAATTATGGGTGCTGAGAACTGAACGAGAGCATAAAATAGTGTATTCTATTATATTTACAGTATCTGTTTGAGAAACTGTTGGCATGCTCACTCAGGTGTTTCTCCAGACATATAGTGAAGCAATTTATTTTAGAGTAAATAATGGAGAAAAAAAGAACCGTTATGTACTGTTTTGAACTTTCAAGTACATACTGTACATATTGCATTTTGAAGCATTTCTATTGTGATATTTAGATCTTTTTTCAAAGTGGAACTAACAAGTACAGCAGGTTTAATGCATCAAATAGACCTACAAAAATGACTTAGTGGTCACATTTTTCCCTTTTCTCAGCATGCACTTGAGCCATACATTTTTAATAGAGTTGCATTCTTGACCGTTTGCCAGTTTATTTATACTTCTGCTGTTGCAGTAACTTGTAGTCTTGAGATGTCAGGATGTTAAATCAGTTGATCGTCACTGGTGACATGCTTCTTGTTGAGGTTTCAAGTTCATATGTCGCATTTTAAGGAATGTTGGGAGGGTTCTTATGTTGCACATACATATTATGATTTGACAACAATGAGCATTTCTCATAGATGGATAAAATATTGATTGGAATATTTAAAATTATTCAAATAAAGGAAACAATATAGCATAGATGCCATGCAAAGTCATGCAAACCTGACATCTTAAGTTCACATTTAATCAAAATAATGATGTGATTCAGCTTGGAAAAATTAAATGCACACTGCTATTCTCTCTCTCTCTGTCTGTTTACCTTTTTAGTTTTTTTATTTATTTGTTTACTTTTATAAATCAATTAATGAAATAATAATATTTATTTATTTATTTGTTCCTAATGCACAGTTATTTTATGATTATTCAGTAGCATTTCAAAAATTACATTGAATATCAAACAGCAAAGTTTATAATTTATTAACGCAATTCAATAAAAAAATATTTATAATTATTTATTTTAAAAAGTATTATTATTATTATTTATTTTCTTATTTGTATTAATTTATTTAAACAATATATTATATTGCAAAGCCAATGTTATAGGTTCGATTCCCAGGGAATGCAAAGACTGATGAATAGCTTAAGATAAAAGCATCTCCAAAATGCAAAACTTTTTAAATTTAAAATCATGTCAAGCAGTCTTATTTTGGTTGATTAGTGTGGTTTAATTACCCCTGCTGGTAGATGCCACAAGTACGTCATTCTGTGGGCAGAATATGTGACCTGAACATGTTTTCATGAGATTCACCCATTTAGAACAAGCGCTGCAAGTAATTAAACAGCAGAGGTGTCTCGTTCCGAGCAGAGATGTGCATTTATAAAGACAGTAAGTGCTAGTGGTGGCTTTCGTCAGAATTACTTATGCAATGTATCCTGTTCCCCTGATAGAGGAAGGTCACGATGTCCAACTACAGTGACAGTGTCTTCATGATGGTGGACTTTACAGTGACCTCATATTCTACCTTCCCAAAACACACACACACAGCCTATTCTGTGCAGAATTCTTAATTGGAGTAATTATGACTGCATCTCCCTCCATATGCATGTTGGGGGAAGTTTGTTTCATTGATTTCTAATCCCTCAAGTATTGGGCTGTAAGTACAACAAGAAAATATTCTGTTCTTGTCGACTCGTTTCTCCTTTGGAATGTCAGTCTTGCCAATCAGCCGCGCCTCCTCTCTTAATTACAATTCTGCGGTCGTTTGGCAGGAGGTTAATGAAAAGAGTCTTCTGATTCTAAATTTTAAATGAACAACCCCTTCTAAATTGTCTGACATGCTTCGATAAATTATTCAGAGCTCTTGTTTTACCTCCAGGGCAGGTTTATAGAAAACTGCAATTAAGAACTAGCTGGAGCGGAGTGTGCATTATTGAGGATGTCGGGACAGGACTTTGAAATCCTAAGCATTCCCAGGTCAACACTGGAGTCAAGCAAGTGACATGAAAGAACCACACAACTATCAGATACACTCAGAGATAGTCAAATAAAAATGCAACATCTGTCATCTTTTATATGTCACTTTAAACCTACATGCTTTCAAAAGATATTTTGAAGGTCAGTGGGGTCCAAACAACTTTGGATCCCATTGAGTTTCATTGTACGGACAGAATATCTTCTCTTTTTTGTTACTTCAGCGAAAATAAACGCATACAAAATAAATTCATACAGGTTTGTATGGAAGCCCATTTTCACAGTGGAAGTAAATAAATAAAGAAATAAATGTGTAAATCTTTTTTTCTCACAATTCAGACTTTGTTTATCTGACCAATAATAATAATAGAATAATTAGTTAGTGTTCTATATTTTATGTTGCCATTTAAAAGACATTTTGTCCGTTTTATGTTGTGTTGTGCTGCTTGTACTTTGACTGAAGATTGATTAATGTACAGATTGTTCTGTTTGTTGCTGTAGTACAAGAGCACATTTATCTTTGCCCCAATTTTAGGCACTCATTTATTTATTTATTTATTTATTTTTGTGCAAGTTAATGCATAACATGCTATTGCTACATAATAGTGCACTTGAGATGTCAAGATGTCAAAAAAAAAAAAAAAATGCATTTTAAAGATAAATTTGACAGTTAAGAAAACCCATTTGAAATATGCATGACCTGAATTGCAAGTTTAGCATGTTTTATGAAATTCATTGTTTTTCTCACAATGCTTTTCTTTTTTTTCTAGCACCCCATTGTAACGGTATGATCTAAATGTGTCATACATCATGTGGTTACAGTAAACTGGGACAAAAGTTTCTTTGCTTCTCCTGACACCCCTACTGTATGTTTTGAAGCTCCTTTCATCACAATGTGGGATATTGCTCTGTTCCATATGGATGTCTCCGACATGTTTCCTCCTCACTTTTAAATTAAATATCATTTTAACTGTGAATTACAATAGTGCCATACCTGCTCATAGAAAGAAAGTTAGCACAGGCCCCTGTGTGTCTTTCCTGTAGAATACCACACAATATAATGATCATCACACAGACTTACACATTCTTCCCTTTTTTGTCTATAAAATCCAGCAGACCATTTTAAAAATGATTGCAAAAAAGGTTGTGCCATTCTAAGAAGTGTTAAGAGAAGCTTTAACTGACGTAAAAGCAAGAGATCTAATAATAAATGTATCTTAGTGTCATGTTGGAATTATTGTGATTAGTGTAAAAGTTTACAAGTACAGACGTTTTTGTCAAACTCAGAAAAACAAAAACAAAAAAACAACAATGTACAAATACCCTGACCGCTAGAATGTTCTTTTTCTCCCCCCGATTCCCAGTGACTCACATAATTGATCTGGATCTATTCCCAACTTCTCCAGCTCCTGCAAAGAAAGTGAGAGAAAGAAGGGTTAGAACCATATTATTTTAGTATTTATTAACATTTTGAATTTGATTTTGAATAGTTTTTGTTTTAATTTTAAGATTTTGAAAAGATATGCTAATGCAATTTTTATTACTCCACTGTAAATCAAATTATGTAATTTTTACAAAACAATTTTGGCAGCCGTGGTTGGCAGAATCATCTAGTAAAAATACAGGAAAACTGTAAACACATTTACAGAACAAGCTGTAAATTGTACTATATAAAACTGTAATTTACAAACAAGACATATTGAAAATAAACCAGTAAATTCAACAAAAACACACTGCTACTTAAATTAGTTTTCTATTTTTTTTTACATATATTGACAGCCACCATAATATTGCAGATGGTAAAAGAGAAAGCCACATGAAGAATCAAAGTTCATCACAAGTAGCTTTCCCACAAGCTGAATATACAGAAGGTGCTCAAAATCCTTCACACAAACACAAAACACCATCATGCTAACACACGACATTTGAATAATGCAATAAACATTCATTAAATAACAGAAGATGTAACAAATAACGCAAATTTAAACAATGGATAACAAAAAGTATTAAGAAACATGATTATTTAAAACAAAATACTTTCAAACGTGTAGTGTCACACATTGGATTCTGTGTATATCAGTTAAATCATTTGTTGATTTATTCTTTTTTAATTCTAAAAACTGTACAATTAACAGCATTTTAAAACTGCATGAAATGTCTGGTCAGATCTTGCACAGTTTTTCCCTGCATATAGAGCGGGAACTTATTATTAATCTTTAAAAATAAAAATAAAAGTTTTGTACAATATTTTACAGTCAAAATTACTTAACTTTTTTTGTTTTTGTTTAGCTAAGTAGCTTTGAATTTTTATTATTATTATTATTTTTTTTACTTATTTTTTTTACAGTTAGTTGCCATGATGAAATGTATACTAATATATATATAAATATATATATATATATATATATATATATATATATATATATATATATATATATATATATATATATATAATATATAAATAAATATATACATATATATATATATATATATATATATATATATATACTTTTTCATTTACTATTTATATTTTATATTATTTAAACTTGAGAAAAAGGTTTTAGTAAACAATATCAAAAATGGGTTAAATCAGCCTCAGACAGCACGTCTGATATGTTGGCACAGCTTATTTTCGTATTGATTGAATTCATTGTAACCAACCTACAATAGTCTCAGCCTTCACCAAAACATGCAGGGAACTGACAAATATGTTCAAAGAGGGCCATTAACCATGTTATTTCCTTTGTAGATTATAAGTAGGGTTCAATATGAATGTTGTGAAGTCTCACATATAACACTAGCGATTTTTTTTTTATGATTCGCACGCCGCATACAGCAGAGAAACTATAAAGCTATCCAACAACAAGAATCAAGAGTCTTTGTTAAAGCAACCGACTCACAGATAACATATTTCAAAGATTACCACTGAATAGATAGATGTTCCTCAAGCAGAACTTTAAACAATCATGAGGCTTGAATCTGACTCCCTGGGGATTCAGGAGAAGCAGGATTGGCGTGACTGAAACTTCGCACCTCTACACAAGTCTATTTTTTAAGCTAAAATAAGCTTTCAGCACCCCAGATTTCTCTTTAAGTCTTACTTCACTCCATTTGTTCCTCGGTTTTGGGACCCTGTAAAATATAGATGAGTCAGAGGTCTTAAAGAAAGCATGTGACTCTCTCTGGACGCATTGTTTTCCAGGACTGCACATAGCGTGTCCTTGTTTATTAGATGCTTCGAGTCAACTAAGGAGAACTGTCATTGTTTTAAAATAGAGACGGCTCCTTTTGGTGCATCCATTTTTTAAAAGCCTCCTGCTTTTCCACTTCGCTTCCTCCAACTCATCCATCCTGAAACTTGGCTTGGGCTTTAAACCTGATCTGGAGGCCACTTGGGAGAAACAGAAAAATATATAGACCCCCGAGAGATGGTGTCATTTGTAAACTAACCTCGGTGGAGTCATCAACTTGACCAATCTGTTCATCTTCCCGTCATTTGCTAGAAAAAAACACTGGACAAAGAACAACGCCAGCGCTTTTACTCAGATTCAAGGCGGCGGACTGTTCCCCGCGTGCAGCTGCTAGAAGCTAATGGGCAGCAGATGGTTTGTGAAGGAAAAAGAGAATTTATTTGACTAGCAGGCTTTAGATATGCATAAAAGAGTGCTTTGAAGAAACAATTCCATTAAGATGAGGAAACAATAGCATCCATTTTTTTTTTTTGCACGGAGAGGGAAATCTATTTTTGTTCATGCTGTCTTGTTAATGGTTTGCGTTCAAAGGGATATCCTGTTGGGAAAGTTTCTTCAAGCAGTGGAGTTCTTGTTGCAGGCCAAGATCTTTCACTGTGATACTGTCCATTCTTTATCAAAGGATGTTTCATCATCTGTTGGATCATTCTGGGATTGGTTTTTGTGGAAAAACCATGATGGTTTGGGCTTATTATCGGCTTTCAAACTACAGTATCTCGACTGGAAAGACCTGATGTATCTCTCCATCTAATCCCGTACAGCAAACCCAGCTCAGATCACAGAACAGGAAGACAGACGTTATCCCACATCTGTTAGACGCTTACAAAAACTACAATTGCACAGCCTGAAAGACTTTTATCTCCACAGCGTAGACGCTCAGACTGGAGCCGTACTGCCACAGTGACTCAATCTTCATTAACACCCTCTGTATCTGCCTGCTGTTTATGCCCTTTTCCCGGCTTGATTCCCCCTCCTCCTCCTGTTAAATACCTGCAGAGGTAAAGGCTAAGTGATTGGATAACTGACACCTCTTTTGCAATCACGGCCCAATTTTGAGCCTGAAATGCTCTCCCTAATCAGGGCTGGGTATTGTTCTCATTTGTTCAGCAGGCCGGGGACAATGATTGCTCTTTGATTTAGACTGCAGCTGGCTTTTGCATTGATGTAGAATTGCGTCGACTGCCTGTCCTAACTCCACTATTGCAAGTGCAATGGCTCATGCATATTAAGCTTGATTTTCTCCTCCTTTTTAACCGCCCCCCCCCTTCCATATGGTGTTTTTTTAACTGACTGCAAAGCATTGGAACTGTTTTCTTCCTTTCTTTTCATGCATGTTTTTTATTTATACTTTTTTTTTTTTATATTGTGTGTGGCAGTAGAAGGGAACATGTTAGTCTCAGAGGGCTCATCCACAGACAGTTTCTAAGCCGTCTGATGTACAGTATATGCACACAAAACTGGCAAGCACTTCCTTCATCTTGAGATCCAAAAGGAATAGTCTGGATTTTATTGCAACTTCCAGAATCTGTTTCAGGTGTCATTTAAATTATATACTACCAAAGTAAAAGTAAAAGTATATATATATATATATATATATATATATATATATATATATATATATATTAACTTTCTATTCATCTAAATATCCTAAAACTATAGAATTATTTAAAAATTAAAGATAAAAATAATTTTAAAGGATCGTGTGACCTTGAAGAATAGAGTATTAATGCTGGAAGTGTAGCTTTTCCATTTTAGCAATAAATTATATTTGCCATTTTACAATCATTTTAAAGCATAATAATATTACACAATTTAACTGGATTTTTGATTAAATAAATGCAGCTTTAGTGAATTTTTTTTTATAAAATTGCCACCCTCACATTTTTAGTGGTGTGTTTATATAAGTTTGTTGACTATTAAACCATTTTTAAAAAACTTCTTTTAACATCACAGTAATGTTAATAGAATTAAATCTTTTAAAGATTGAGGGCAATTTACTGAGAATAAATTCCGCCTGCTGATAGTGTTAATTGAAGGCACCTTCATTTGTGTTGGTTTAACACCTGATTATCAGACGTGCAGAGGTGACACAACATATCTTGAACAGTTTGCTTGGTGTAATTTCTGTATTTTCTAGCTGGTTTTAGTTACTTTGCTGAAATTACCTGTTGGTCAGACAGTGTTTTCATTTTCCAGAGGTGGTTCTTGGTCAGAATAAATCATCTTATGCTGATACTCAGAAGAGGAGTCCAGCAACATACTGTGATTGAAAAATGAGTCACAGGGACTTCATTGGATATGCCTTAAGACGGGCTGATCGCAGGGAAAGGCTCTGTGAGCAGCTTCAGTGGGGTGAGTGACAGAGCTCAGACGGGATGTCCACTCACCTTCATCTGCTCCTCCTCATCATCACCAGCTTAAACACGCTGCCGTCCATCACCATAAGATTATCTGACTCGAATGGAGAAAACTGTCAATGTTTTCATCACTAGCTGAAATGCATTTACATTACCCATAATCTGTTTGCAGTTGGTGGCATCAATTTCCTGACACGTTTAAGCTCCTGTATCCTTAATTATGTCAATTATTTCTCTCTGTGAGACAGAAAATGCGGGAAATGACAGATAATTAATTCGAGACTGGAGACCTTTGATTACACAGCAGTATCCACTGACTGCATGGAGACACAGGCCTTTATTCAGGATCAATTTTTTTTTAAATGTGCAATCTTCTGGCGTCTTCAGGAAAAGTTCCTTTAAAAAATAGTTTTAACATTGCCTCTGGAAACATGACAGGACAGGGATGTATGTGCTAGTGTAAAGTGCCTCAGAAAACTATGAGTGTGTATCAAACGGGAGAGTTGAACTAAAATTAGCTTCATGACAGGACGACCAAAATCTCCTCTCCACTGGACTTGGTCGGGCTTTGCAGCTAAAAATGTTGACAGCTCGTGAAATGAGTTCACAGGGTTTTATTTCTTGCCTTAAAGCAATTCGGAAGCGAACAAGGGTTAAGTGTCTTGGCTGTTGGCAGTTGTGAGCGGTTAAAGGACAGTATTCTGGATGGAGGCACATTTTCCACAGAGGTAGGCTTGACAAGTGTTGCTAATAGAGGATTGGAGTAAGCATATGTGGCGTTTAACAGACAGCTTCACAGTTTCAAAAAGAACATCTGTAGCTGCAAACGGATCTCAGGGTTAAAACAGAGCGAGAACGTATGGTTGTTTGGTACACAACAGCTTGGTACCTTAATTAATAGGTGGTTTTGTGTGATATTAGTCACTAAACGACACTAGGCAAAGGCAGATTTACCTTTGAGTTTACTTCAGATTTTAGTTATAGCAAAAATGAGTGATTTGTGATCCCATGTGGCCTCGTTAGCATTTGTAGTGGTGTGTTTTTTTTTCTTTTTTTCTTTTACATGTTGTGAAGCTTTTTAAAAAAATGTCTCATTTGCTGAGCTTCATAGAATATGGTAACATTAACATTGTATTTTACCTATTTTTTTTTTTATACATGTTAAGCTTTGATGATACCTGTAATTAAAGTCAGTCATGAAAAGAGTGCCCATGACTTTTTGTTTATTAATCCCATTTAGATTTTGTTTCTAAATAAATATGAGAATTTTCTCAATTTTTTATTATTATTATTATTTTTTTTACTGATAACAAATGGCAAAACTCTTGGTAAGGTTCCAACAATAAAAATTTTTGTAAACCGCTCATGATATTTTAATATCTCTAACTACATACTGTGTACTATGTTCAAAGGTTTGGGGTTGGTTAGTTTTTTATTTTTATTTTATTTTTAAAGCAGCATCTCACCAAGCCTGAATTTAATTGATACAGTAAAAACAGTAATATTGTGAAATATTGTAATTTCAAATAACTATTGCCTATTTTAATGTTTTCAAATGTAATATATCCCTGTGAAAGCTGAATTTTCAGCATAATTTCTCCAGTCTTTACTATCACATGATCCTTCAGAAATCATTCCAATATGCTGATTCCTCAAGAAATATTTCTTCTTATTAAAAATGTTACAAATATTTCTGATCAATATAAATCTTAAAACAGCAGCATTTATTTGAAATATAAATCTTTTGTAACATTATTAAAGTCTTTACTGTCACATTTGCATCTAAAGCATCCTTGCTAAATAATAATATTTATTTTTTATTATTAAGAACGGTAGCATGTGTGTCATCGTATCTGTAAACTAGAAAGATCTTGCCAACTAATTGTTAGACCCAATGAAAACAAACAAGCAGACAGACAAGTCTAACAGCAACAAGCATAACGACAGAAAATGGAAATCATGGAAAAAAACGTCATCATCATGCAGTCATATCACATCATATAAATTAATGATGGTGACTTTTCCCTGATGATATTGAGTGCTTTTTGCCTGTGTTCAGCAGCCATCAATGCGGAAATCACTAACTTCATTTGAGAAGGAATGAATAATCTATAGCAGTTTTACCCAAGACCAACTGGACATTTTATTCAAGATGTCTGTATGAAGAGAGACGTTTCTCAGTTTTGCTACTTGATTATGTCATCAAGTCTTTTAGTAGAATATTCTGGCTTCATTTAGCGTCCGTCGTCTTGATTAAATGTCAGAAAGGCACACACTGTTTCAGCACAGCGGGGCCGGGCACACACATATGACTGATTGGCTGTGTAAAAGTGGGTTATATTTGAGCGTGTGGGAGTTTAGCTGGAACATTCACAGCTCCTCTAAGCACACGGCAAGCTTTCTAATACTTCAATAATTTATTCGCCGGACCAGCAGCTGGCTAGCGCTATAAGAAATTTGCATATTTCTCTCTCTCATCTTGCTGTGCACAAGCGCATATACACATGTAAGTGCATATACTGTAAATATGAAATGCATACAGTAATGGCGTTCTTTATCATGTAGACTCTGGAAAGGTGCCATCTTTTGCTGCATGCTATAAAAGGAAACCCACTCTGAATTCCCTCGGTGCCGAGTAAACAGCTTCCCCAACAGCCTGATTACCTGTAAGGTCAAGGGCACTTTAATCCAAATGTATTTTCTGAAATCCAGACACAAACAAGCAGCTACGCACATGGATGTGTACTGTCTGACACTTCTGTGCAGTTATTAGGGGAGTGCAGAGGTAATTGTATTCATTTATTTTTTCCAATTCCTCCCCCAGAAATAATTTAACCTAAATGCATAGTATATGATATTGTACATTTTATACATTTTTTATAGAATTTTGTATACATATATTTTTATTATTGAATTTGTAATAGATTTCAGATTTCTGATACATACATATAATTTACTGTACTCTCTCTCTCTCTCTCTCTCTCTCTCTCTCTCTCTCTCTCTAGCTATATCTAGATGTATGTTTGTGTGTGTGTGATTTGTTTTATATTTAATTTGTGTGTGTATATATATATATATATATATATAAATACACGTTGTAAAATTTTTAATGATTTTTGCACCCCCCTCCCAGAAACTTTTTGACCTACAAATATAATATATATTATATGGAATTTGTATATATATTTTTTCTATTAAATGCACACAGACACAAGAATAAATGTATTCATGTATTTTTTTTCCAATTCCTCCCCCAGAAATGATTTAACCTAAATGTATAATATATTATATTGTATATTTTATGAAATTTTTATAGAATTTGGTAACTTTTTTAACCTACAAATATAATATATATTATATAGAATGTGTATTTATATTTTTTCTATTAAATGCACAGACACACAATACCATGTGTGTGTATTTTTAGTTTTATATTTAAAGTGTGTGTGTGTGTGTGTGTGTTTCATTTTTAATTGTATAATATTTCATATTTTCATTATGTTTATTTTTTATATTATTAATTAATTAATTAGGCAGCCGTTCCATTCGTGCAGACAGGTATAATGCAGTTTTTGTACTATTGATACGAACATGGCCGTTAATCCTGAAAATCAGTGATTTGAGGGACAGAGATAATCCAGCAGTAACCTAAATCAGCAGCTGTGCTCACTTCAGGACACAAATACACCACGTAGAGACCACTGATGAAGTTACTGTTTAGATATGCACTCCACTCTACACATTGTTTTATTTCACATCGGCCATTTGTTAACAAACCAGTATATAGAGTTAAGGGTTATGCTTTTTATGGTAAATCTTCCTATAAATGGGTTAATTATATTTTAAATTGGAAACCTTATTTATAATACTTAATTAATACTTAATTTTAATTTTGAAAAAAATTACACGCTTCATTTGTTGTGATTAATTTATTTGAAGGCTTAATGTGTAGATATGTCTTAAAGTGTGAAGAAGGAGTCTTTGACAGCAGCATGATGTTTCATCACCCTTTGGCTATTAGGGGTTAACAGCTTTGCCTTAGGGCACAGCGGGAACGATCAGGGAAATTGGTATCAAACCTGAAATTATGATGTTTGGAGTTTGTGTTCATATAGATTCATTTCTGCCATGTTTTATTGAACATTAAGCTTCTATAGAAGTTCAGAGCCACGGTGGAGCAGTTCTCAGATTGTGTTGTGGTGCTCGTGCACTGGCACAAAGTTACAAACCTAAAACTAAGATGAAACTGAAATGATAAATTCATAAATAACATCAAAAAAAGCAAAACTACATTAACTACATAAGCTATCACAAACTAACAAATACTTCTAAACTGTCTTAATTAATTCCAACATTTACACATTATTAATAAACTGTCAATATTATTTAATGTATCAGAGCTAATATGAACTTCCAATGAACAGTTGTATTTTTTAACTAATGATAACAAAGATTAATAAATACTGTAACAAATGTATTGCTCATTGTTAGTAATGATATTTATTGTTAACTATATTTTTATATACTATTAGTCTATTAAACATCTTACTTTACAGAGAAATTACCAATAATTCATTTTTTATTTTAAGTTTTATCATTGATTGTTTAGTGCAGTATGTGTAGGGGATTGTTGATAAACCTTATTAAGCCAGTGTTGTCCATGGCTCTGGACCTTTTGTAGCTCAGCTTATAATAGTCTGTTTCCTCACATTAATGTTTGTAGAGAGCTGTAGATGCTGTATAGACCTCAGAGACCGAACATGTAAAGAAAGCAGAAATGGGCAGAGACACAAAGTGAGCAATAATGAAAAAGCACAGTGTTGTATTTTCATGTGTTTTAAGTTTAGTCTGGTGGGTGTTGGAGATGGCAGGAGGCCCATCGAGTGTTTCTGGACTTGGTCCCGTACAATCAGACCTAGGCCTCTGCTGGAGAAAACAATGGTTTGTAATTAGCGTACGATGACCTGCTTTTGTAAAACTCTGTAAATATTTCACAGCTGTTGATGCGAAACATTACAATCCCTGTACATTTGTTTAGATCCTTCAGATCTCTTGATTGCACTTCAATCAGTAGTTTCACAGCGTTCTGTAAGTTGTTGCTTTTTCCTAATATTTTGAGGTTTTTATTTTCTATTTGTTACCAGGCAACAGTTCAGCTATGAAGTTATGTTGGTGACTGCAAATGTTCTATTCATGGTCACAGGTAGTTTCAAGAAATATCCATGTCATATTTCACCACCTAATATCAAAAGAAAATATTATACAAAATAGATTATATAAATATCTAAAATATTATATTATATTATATTATATTATATTATATTATATTATATTATATTATATTATATTATATTATATTATATTATATTATATTATATTTACTGATTTATTTATTTAATTTGTTTTGTAAGAAAAGAGGTGACATTTGACGTTTGAGCATCAGATGTACTAATTGCTGGTGTTTAGCAGTAAGTTCATATTATTCCTCCTACACTATTGGATAGATATGAGTTTAGTTTTTTGAAATTCAAGTAAAGCTTCTCTGATATGAATCTGAATGCGGTTAGACTTGGTCTTTTCTTGCTGGCAAATGGCTGAGGTTAGGAGTGTCATATAAAACTGTAGAATGATGGATCTGAGTTAAGCTTTAATATCAGACTATAGTAAATCACTCATCTATTGGGACATACGACATTTAAGTCAATTTGATCTGATATACGGCAGCTGGTGTTTCATATTGCCTTTGGAAGTTCAGTTTTCTGTGGCTTTGCAGACTCATACTTGAATCATTTTGTCATATTTCTCTCCGTCTCTCTCATTTTTATATATATTCATCCATCTGTATTATTGATCTGATCTCATGTTTCTATTCTTATTGGCAGGCAGAGAGTAAATGTGATGGAGATGGAGGAGAATAATCTCAAGAATATTAATTAGCATGTGTTCTACACACATTGTTGGCTTTGATTAGATGTGATTTCAAAATGCATTACATTTTATTGTTAATTAATAGTAGATCTGCAGGTTGAATGCAGTCTGTAGAAAGATTAGAAATAATTTCTGATTAAAAACATGATTAAAAATATCAGCTACATTTCTGCTGAATGTTCAGTAATTAAAAGTAGTTAATTGATCTGGTATTTCTATTTAGATCTTTTATAAATCAAAGTAGTTTGATGTTTATTATTTTTTCTTAAGTTACAAGTACTATTCTTTTATTTTATTTTTTATTTTATTTGTAGCTTAAAAAAAGTGTAAAGTTTACTTTTAAATGCCAGATGTGTGAAGATTTAGTGCTTTCTGTATTTCCCCCCACTTACTCAATAAATAAAACCATACAATGAAATATTGCATATTTATAATAAGGATGTTTAATAGCCTAATAGTTTAATGTATCTATAAGTTACTGTTATTTTAATATTTTAAATGAGATGAAGCACGGGGAAGCAAAAAGGCACTTTAAACTTTTGAAGTAACAGCATATACAAAAGCTACACCAAATTATAGCCTGCATTAAAAAAAAAAAAAAAAAGTATTTTTAATGCAAGCCAGCAAAGGTATATATTTATTATCAGCCTACTAGGTGTGGTGTAGCTGGTTCTCGTACACCTGAGAGTCAAAAGTCAAGGTAAAAAACCATATGAACTAGGAATTTATAGCTTGTTTTAAGGGAAAACAGAAGAAAACCCAACACAGTTTCTCCTTGAGTGTCCTTCCGTGCCTGAGCTGGAGGAGAGACAGTAGTGCCCCAATTGCAGTGTGAAAGACACCAAAAGGGTCTTGACGTTCACATGGACTACAGCTGCATTACAATTACTGATGCAGTGCACCAACAACAACCCTGAGCCTCTGCTAAGGGCATCTACGACTGAGTTATTGAAAAAATAAATCATTTTTAGCACCTTCGGGGATCTTGAAAATCTGAGTTTTATGGTGATAGAGCGAAAGGTTAATCCCCATGTATGCAAGAAGAGATTAGAGCCGAGGTACAGTCTCAGACTTATTCAGTGTCAGATAACGCTAAGAATCATGGGAGATACGGGCCAGATAGGTCTGTGCATTTGTCCCGTAATAGATTCATACCTGCGGTAGATACTGTGGCATACTTTACTGACATTTCTAGACTGATAGCATATTGACTTAATTCTTCACTATCGTTCCTTTGACATCAAAGGAGAAGCGGCCAAAGGATGCCTACAACTGAAAAATTCCCTCTGCCGTGTTACCGTTCTGTCTAACTCTTTTATTTCCCCTTTTCATCTGACTTCATCTCTGTTTTGCTTACACAGTATTATTCGTTTTTAGCCCAACTTTTACATTGGCTTCACTTAAAGCCAAATGGAAGAAGGCAGAAAAATGAATAGAACCAATTTCCAAAAGCTTGATATAGAAGTCGAGGCCCTGCAGGTGAAAAAGCTGAGCCCAAACCCCCAAGGAAAGGCTAAAACACATTGATTAAAATATTTCTGCACAGCCAAAAATCTCCAGTCGAGCATTTCCAAACCTCACCACTTGCTTTAAACAAAAGGTGGAGCTTCCTTCTGGATGTGTGTCAGGATGTCCATAGTAAACAGGTTCCTGTCTCACATTAAAACCATCTGGAGTCAATAAACGTGCGTATACGCGTTATGAGTCATTTTCTCCTGATAACCCCGGAAATAACTTAAATTACACTTTCAGTTTTAATTGTACAGATAAGAGCAATACATCAATCAAATCTGTAAAGTGTCTACTTTTTTTTGTAGTATAAAGACATAATAACAACAAAACTTTGTGCACTTATTAAATAAAGATAACAAACAAGGTGTGCTGTCTGCAGCCTTTGTATGCTCTGATCTTCATTTACAAACACATCATTAAAATGAACTGTAACTCAGTGAATACTCAATGAAGAGACATGAGAGAGGCATCTAAAGAAAACCATGTCTACTTTTAAACTAAACAAGTGCTGCCCAAAACAGATATTCTGTGATAAAGTAATCCATATGAAAACATTGCGATGTCCGTTTTTCACGTCTCTCTTCATTACCTTCTAATGTGACCACGCCCCCTGCGCTGAACGCTCTATTCAGATTCAAACTGAAGCGCGCGGCTTGTATACGCCACACAACAGAATACAACGCAGTAATTTTAAAATATTTCTGCACTAATTTTACTGTTTGCTTCGCGATGAGAGGAATAAGACATAATTCACCCCAGTTTGTGCTGATTACAGTGAGATTAGACTTTACCCATTTAGATATTTATAGTAAACTGAAAAAAGCACAAATGTCAGGGCATGACAAAACTTCTCCAGGCCCCAAAAATACCCTTAGAACTCCAGAGGGTTAAACTCAATCAGAGGAGATGCATTTTTTTTTTGCGGGTTGCTGAACAAACACAATCCACAGATGGAGGCAGATTCATCACACATAACCATATGGCCCAATGCTGGATTTGAGTGGTAACTGGTGGCATGCACATACTTTTAATTTGTAGTTCTTTAGAATGACAGATGCTGTAAATATATACTATCTAATAAATAAAAAAAGTACATCTGATCTTTTTACTTACATTGTACATAGGGGAAAAAAGTGAATATTTGGCAAAACCAAGTATAACCAGTATATATAAAGTAGGAGCCTGTTAAGATGACAAAACATTTATCATTTGGTCTTTATTATGGTCTTAAAGATTAATTCAGTTTAAAATGTAATTAATTAAGCATTTAATTTAATATTAATCTAATTTTTTTTTTTTTATTCCATGTTCATGTTCATTGATTGGGTTAAGCTGTAAATTGTGTCATTATAATCATCCTATGGTATGAAGTTTATTATTTTCTGATGCAAGGGAGATGTCAGGTCCAAATGTGCTGAACGAAGATGAAAACTATTGTCTATATCTCCAGGATCTGTTGCTGCAGTGCATTGGGGGAACGTCATCTGGGAGACAACCAGGAACAGTGTATCTGTTTTTGTGATGACGAGGGTCTGCTAAGGTCTGTCCTGCTAATTGGGACTTGAGGAGAGGGAGACACCCATAGGAATTTAGCCCTGACTGCCAAAAATGGTGTGAAAATGCAAGTAATTTCATTTTAAGAACATGTTAAGATTTGTGCATGAGTAGCACTGTATGATAATCTTTAATGCATTAAAATGAATTCATATATTAGGTATTATGAACTAACAATGAACAGTTTTTACAGCATTTATTAATGTAGGTTTATGTTAATTCATAAATACAGCGCTCATTAATTCATGCTTTTGTTTCATAATGCAGAACTAATTTTAATTTATACAAACTTTTACATTTTAAAATGTGTTTTTATACAGTATCTAGAACTGAACATTAACCTTACTGTTACCAGTGCATATTATGTGATTACATGCAATGTGGATTTTTATACAGTCCCTCCAGATTGTTTTTGTGATTGTTGCGGGCAAAAATCCTTGATTTTTGCTGCACATTTTCTTAAAAAATGCGATGGAAAATGCGGGGTATTTTTGCAATTTTATGCGATGAAATTGCGTGAACTTGCAAAAACTGCGGTTTGATGAAAAAGAGAAAAAAATGTGATCCCCCAACACCTTTTTCTCACTAGGCTACTACCTTAATGTAAAGAGTAATTTCTTATTACAGAATATTTAAATTGCAATCTCTTACTGCAACGTAATTTATTTGACATAGTACTAATATAATTACAACTGTAAGTTTTTGGTACTGTTCTGTAGCTAACAAAAAAATGCCATCTTACAACTGTAAAGTTGCATCAACTTCTGAATGAAACTACAACAGTGTTAGTAGCCTAGTGAGAAGGGGGTGTTGGGGGAATCAGCTTTTTTATTTCATCAAACCGCAGTTTCCGCAAGTTTTCGCAATATAATTTAGCTCCACTTTCATATAACAAATCGGGAAACTGCTTCATGTGTTCTTTAGCGCTTATTTTTATTGGCAAATAAGAATGATTTGTGCGCTTCAAGTTTCACCCTGGTTTCACCACGGGGTTTGCATATGATGTTCACGTCACGTAATTACGTCACTTCATAAGGTTCCCATGGCAATAAGGGAAAATGGCGCTTTACTTGTGTGAAGTAAACGCAAAATTTTTTCAACTTTCTGCTAATATATATGTGAGTTGTTTGCAACGAAAATACAGTGATTATGAAATCATGCTAGCCCCGCATATTTTGCTTTCTGAAATCGGTGATTTATGCGGCAAAAGAGCGGCGTATTTGAAAAAATGTGACCCCGCATAAATATGCGGCCTTTGGCTGATTATGCATTAAATCAGGCGATCGCCTAATCGCGTTTTTCTGGAGGGACTGTTTATAGTAGATCTGCAGTCAACAAATGACAAGTAGTTTGTCACTGCAAGTCCAGTGTGAAGGAATAAAAGCAAATTTATTTGGTCTTTTTTAAAATCTTCAGATTAATTGAAATTTGAATTTGACTCCACTTCAAACTAGGGTCATGGCTAGTTTTTTTTTGTTTTGTTTTTTTTGTTTTTTTTACTTTCTACAAAATTCCCTTAGCTTGGTAAAAAGGGAATTTCTTACTGACAAAGCCCAGCATGTGCTCTTCTATGGATGAAACAACATTATTTATACGTCTCTTTTATTATTCCACTCTGTCTCTCATCTTCAGATGTAAACACAATGAGATGCCCACAGTGGTAAAGGAATGATTTGCCCTGAAGCACAGCCTCAGCTTTTAGAGGTTGAAAACCTTTTTTTTTTTAGGGATGGTATAGTTCTCCTCTTCTGCATTGTATGCTATTAATAGAGCTCTGAAACGGCGGCGATAACTGGGTCACGGTAAAAAGGCAGCACATCCAGTCCCATTTCTCCACACCTCTCAAACCTTTGCATTTAGTCTGGGTTAATTAGGTAGCATGAGACTGGAATCACTGGTTTCACACCACACCCAAACGTTACACCAGCAGGTACGTCTGCTGCTGTGGCATGCACTTGACCAGAGAGAAGAGAATGTGAGACACTGAGACACTGAAACATAAACAGGAGAGGGGAGGTTTAGGGAGGGATGGGATCTTAAGGATCAGAGGCTGAACAATATCCAGACTAGGAAATGCAAGTGGAAATGTGGCATAAATAAACTATAAAATCATTCTCTCACCATTACCTGAACCTCTGTAATCCCAGATGTTTATGACTTTCTTAGTTCACATGAACATAAGCCAAGATTTTTAGTCCATATAATGCAAGGGGACAGGACCACTTCAGAAACCACACAAAGTGAACCCTGACGGTCAAGATTAAAATATTGGTATTTGTATTTTTCTTACATATGCCTATCATTTTACTTAAGAAGACAGTGATTCATTAACAGGGGTTGCATGAGTTACTGTCATATCATATACATCAACTATACAACTTTGTGTATAGTTTTTGAAGTGTCATTTTTGGATGTCCCATACACCTGCATTATATAAAGAGAAATTATTTTATTTTCTAAAACTAAATATACATGTTTGACCTGTGCCATTGCATTTTTTCGTTCTCTCCCTTTAACCATTCTTCTGTATTGTCTGTCAGAAAACTTTCACTTCTACTTTTTTTTATACTTGAGTACAATTTAAAGTTGTACTTTTTTACTTTTACTCAAGTATGATTTTGACCAGATATTGCACTTTTAATTGAGTAAAACCTTCACTGAGTACTTGTATTTTTCACTTGAGTAAAATCTGAAGAACTTTTTAAACCTCTGGTGACGCATGCTTAGGAATGGCCTAATTTATTTATGCAATGCAAACCTGCTGGCAGTTTTTGCAATGTTGTCTTTGTAAGTCAGCTGGTCATTAAATATTGCACAAGACTTCTGTCCAAATTTAATGGGATAGTTGTTGATGTAGTTAGCTGGATGGTGAAATCATGCTATAGAGTTGGAGTGGCAGGGAAGATGAGAAAGTTAGTCTTTCCCCAGACTGAGCTGTCGGTGATGTTCATCATCAATGCCGAGATGTCCTCCAGGCAGCCTTAGATCCATGCATCCACAGTTGGATAATCTGGTTAAAATAAAAGACAGACATGTGTGTCATCAAAATTGCAATGGTTGGAGAAACCATGCACGTGTATGATGGGTCAGTGATGTAGTGATGGAGAACAGAAGGGGTCCAAGAATTGATCCCTGAGGAACCCCAGTGACCAGTTGATGTGCTTTGGATACCCCCACCCCCTCCAGGACACCCTAAAAGAGCTACCTGTAAATGTTCTGTAAACATGTTGAAACAATAACCTTTAAAAATGTCAAATGAACATCCCACAAAAATGTTTCAAAAGAAGAATGTTTCAAAATGGTCCATGTATGTTTTATTAATGTTTTTGTGATAATGTTTTGAGAACATTATTAAAGAACAGATAACTTTAAATGAATGTTTAATTAACGTTACTGGAAGAAAAAATATTCATAACTTGCCAAAACAACAGCCAAAGCTCTGAGAACATTCCCTGTTAGCTGGGTTAGTGAATTCACTTCTAAATAGCTGGTATACATTTGCAAGTCAGGCATGCATTGCTTGAAGCTTTCGGGCATTTTAAGTAAAATCAGATTGTAGTGAAGTGAGAAGAATTAATGGATACTTGAAGAGAACAAGTGAGGACTGACTGTGATGTAATCAGCTGCAACAATAGTCTGATGTGATGCAATGGTTTTAATCCAAAAGTATTTAATATTAAACTGCGATCGATGTCATTAGCATGATTTCACAGAGTCGTCTGTGGCCCGAATACATTGATCAGTCATCTCTTTCCTGCTCTGAAATAACAGAGAATTTAAAATATAGAGCATGGCATGATTTCAGCTTAAATTTTCACACTGAAGCCCATCAAACTGAGGGGCAAATACATTTTAAATGCAACTTAATTAGCATCTATTGCAGGTAAAAAAAAAAAAAAGAAGGTGTTTATGCAAAACCATATGCCAAAACTCACACATTTACATCTGTAAATTTGGTCAGAGCAACTGTGTCTCACCTTATAAAGCGAGGATTCTGCCATCATCTACACCATCACACTTTTGTCGTCGAAACTCCTATGATTATTCAACTTATTTTATTTTATTTTTTTATTTAAACATCGGGCTGGGATAATGGGCCTTCGGTTGTGTACATAAGCAGTCGAGAGGTTTTTCATATGCGGGTCACATCGGCTTGCTCGCTCACTGTTTGCCGTGGGTAATGAATGCAGAAGCCTGTTATGAACCACCCAGCAATAAGTGCTGGCAGATGATTGTTGCTGGGAATCAGAGATGACTTTGCTTGCACTTATCCCGAAGAATAAAATAATGTTTCTCATCACAATGGATAATCTCCCAGTTATCCATTCCCCCTCCGAGCACCACAGATTGTCAAGCGCGACAAGGAGCAATCTATCTCTGCGTAAAGGAGGGTGGAGGGAGGGCAGGTGGAGGTGCGAGAGAGAGAGAGAGAGAAAAAAAACAAGATCAGAGAGAGAGAGAGAAGACACGTGAAAGACGTTCTCAAGGTCTCGGGCTAAGGGGACCTAGCCGCTTTACAATGCCTGACTGTCAGCCTGCTCAGCAGAATAAAAAGAATAACTGTGATTGCACTTGTCTTGTAAATAAAGGGCTGGAGTCAATTCATCCGAGCAGAAGAAAAGGAAAACATTGTTAAACAGCGTCTCTGATTCAGCCAAACTCGTGTTGAGTTGTTTTAGAGAATCAAGCTGTTAGGAGCTTCTTTTGCTGGAGTAGATGTCGCATGAGAGTTTAAGACTTCAAGCAGATTGTTATGATTAGTACATAAAAGTATGATGAAATCCTCATATTTGCATATTTGCTGAGTGAATGAGATGTGGAAAATGTACCTACCCCTGGTAGATAAATGTGTTTCTTTATCAGAACAGATTTGGAGAAATTACAGTTATGTTACTTGCTCACCAATGGATCCTCTGCAGCGAATGGTTGCCATCAAAAAGACAAATAGCTAAACAGCTGATAAAAACATCACAATTATCCAAAGGTGATCCCACACCAATCCAGTCCATCAGTTAATGTCTAGTGAAGTGAAAAAGGGTTGGTTCTAAGAAACAAATCCATCGCTGGTGATATAAAACTTCTGATATTTGAATCTTTTTCATTTTATTTTATTTTTTATTATTTTTTTGATAAGGGCATTGTGTTATGCAGGGCTGTGTTATGATTAACACCTTGACAATAATTGAAAATGATCAATGGAGAGAAAGGTTTTATTGTATTACACTGCAACTGTACACTGAAGTAGATGTGCTTTCGGGTGGTTTATGATCGAAAGGCCAAATACATCAGCAGTATGAAAACATGGGATGGTAAGTGCACTACAATCCTATTAATGTGTGTTTTTTTTACAAACTGCAATGTCTTATTCTGAAGTATATTACAAAGAACTTGCCTCATTCTGTTCTGACTCACCAACAGCAGGCTATTTTAAAGTTCATGCATTTAAAACCATGTTTTTATGTGTTGTTTCTCAGGAGAATTTAATACCGCTGTATACAGTACAATGACTTTCTCTAGAACTGAGGGGGAAAGGAAATAAGCGGTATCCAGGTTCTTAAGTGCTATTGACAGCATGTGTGTAATGCTGATTACCTCAGACCCTCGTTTCTTTAAAAAATGATAGTATTATAATATATAGTACTGTGCAAAAGTCTTAGGACACTAGTAGTAAAAAATAAGGTTTTAATTCAGTTATTTCTATCTTTTGCTGTAGTGGTGTCAGTAGTAAATATCAGTTTACA
>NW_020524653.1:0-48382 GCF_003368295.1 Carassius auratus
CCTCTTGTGGAATATCCTGAGGGTGTGTCAAACATATATATTTAAATGACATTTTTTCATATGTGATTAAGGCCAACACTTCTGTGAATATCTTTTGTGAAAGTGTGTATAAATAGTAGATTTTGAAATATGGTGTTAGCCTTGACTGACGGATTTCTGTACCTGTGCTGGCAGGCCAAACATCTCTGAGCTTTGCCGGGAAGAGTTACATCAAATACAGAGTGACGGACAATGATAGGAGCGGAGACATGAAGCTGGGCTTGAGAATCAGAACGCTGCACAGTCAAGGAGTTATCATGTACACACGCGCTGACCCCTGCACACTGCTCAAGGTCAGATGGATACAGAGATATGACATTACATTAGATCATACTGTACATGCATTACTAAGCACAATTTTACTGGTATGAAGTCTCTTATGCTCACCAAGGATTATTTATGTGATCAACAATACAGTAAAAACAGCAATATTGTGCAATATTACAATTTAACATAAGTGTATTCTATTTTATGTTATGCAAATTATTCCTGTGATGCAAAGCTGAATTTTCATCATCATTACTCATGATGATAACATAAGTCTTTATATAGTGTCGCATGATCCTTCAGAAAACATTCTATTATGCTGATTTGCTGAATCAGAAATCTATACTATACTATAAATGTTGAAAAGTTTAAAAAAGTTCTGCTGCTTTTTTTTTATTATACATTTTTGTGTAAACTGTTTTAGGATGTTTGAACAGTGTCCTTGTTAAATCAAAGAATTGCTTTTTAAAAATCAAAAAAATGAAGAAGAAATAAAACATTTTACTCACCTGAACTATTAAATGGTAGTGTATCTATAGATGTATGTCATATTTACAAATTTTGGGGGGCATTATTAAGTACATGTTATTGTAGGTAGGAACTTAAATTTATGTTGATTTCATCTGGTTTTCTGAACAACATTATTGAAGTAAACCAAATGCAAAATGACATTATGGTACACAATATTACATTTATACAATATTAAGTAAAATAAATAATAGTTATATAATTATATATATATATATATATATATAAATGTATTATTGACCTGCCATTGTGGAGCTTTCTGTGCATTTGTGTTTGCTCTAGTGAGTGGTTGTGTATTTGTGTTGTTCAGATTGAGGAAGGGCGTCTGTGGTTCCAGATGGACTGTGACAACAGGCTGGACATCCTGGGCATCTCAGGGCGTCCAATCAATGATGGGTCCTGGCACGCCGTGACCCTGGAGCTCACCAGTAACTACACTCTCCTTTCACTGGACGACAGCTATGTAGAGCGCCGGCGTTCCGCGCGGGCCCCTGTCCGCATCTGGCCCCTGGCCGCAGACGATCGCTGTTCTTTGGGGCTCAGGTGTTGCACGGACCAGTGGGCGGAGGCGGTCAGAGGCCCCCACGGGCACAAGAAGGCTTCCAGGGGTGCCTGGGGTCCATCATGCTCAATGGGAATGAACTCCCTCTTCAGAATAAGATGAGCCGGTATGCAGAGGTAGCTGGGCTTAGTGATGTGAAGCTGGGATGTGTATTATACCCTGAATCCGTGCCTCGGAGGACCATGCCAGAATGGAGCTTCTTGTACAAAGCTGCCCTCTGGTGGTGAGAAATGAATACACCAATACATAAATAACAGTCAAATGTTCAGATTTGAGTCCTTAGGTCTGTATTAGCTCCGTTTAAGAAGTCTTATTTCTCTTTGAACTTGTCCCCAGACTTCTCATGCAGCTGCCTGCCACAGTTCACGGGGTCCCGCTGTGAGATGGAGGTGACGTCCTGTGTGCCCTCACCTTGTCAAAATGGGGGTGATTGTAAGGCTGTGGGAACACCTTCCTCTGCGGTTGCCTCAAAGGCTTTACGGGACTCATGTGAGACATTTTATTTCATTATATACTACTCGTAGGATTTACCATGATCTTGCATACATTTCAGACCTTTAAGATGTCAGACCGCAGACAGTTTGGTAGTAACTGAGACAAATGATAACACATAAGACATCAAGTAAAAATGCCAATTTCTCTAGAAGGACTACACAGTACACTGAAAAAACAGTAGATACTATTATTTTAGTAATTTTCCTGTGAAAAAAATTTATCAAATAAATGTATGTAATATATTGTATGTAATATTACTGTAATATAAAACCAATTATTTTGAAAATAACTTAGCTCAAAAATAATTAGCTCACAGACATTCAATTTGGTAACTTATACATATTTCCATATGTTTAGATGTATATTAATACATACATATTATTTAATATATTATAAAAATAATATATTCTTATTTTATCTCTTTTTTTTCTTTTTTTTTTAATTGCTTTGAGTTTTAAGTCCTTAGATATGGTATTTATGTTTATCTTAACAAAAGCAAAACATTTTAAGAAGCCTTTTTTTTTTCTTCTCGATCCAGTGGTTTAACATAATATATATATATATATTTTTTTTTTTTCTGAAATCTGTTTGGTAAGGCCATCCTGCATTTAAACAGAATTGGTAACCAGCAGCTTATTTTAATTGCACTCTCTGTGAAAGTCATTACACTTAGCGTTCACCTGCTGTTTTCCATCTCAGACCTTGATTGTTTAACTGCTGGTTGAATACATACAGTACATGACGCTGTAAAATTGATTTGTTGTTTGCTTGTGTTATAAGACCTTATTAAATAAATAACAGATTTTAGAGCAGTCCATCAAAAATCCCATCAAGGCTTTTCTAATATATACATATATATTTACAATGCAGTTTATTCGGTTAACCAGTCATTCAGTTATTTCTCCACTAGAGGATGCTGTTGTTTCTTTTTAGAGGCAAATCTAAACCTATACTTAACTGACTGAGAAAACTGGATACTGGGACCTGTGCCCTTTTCCTCTCTGTCCTTTTATGTATCTGGGAGAAAGTATTGAAAATCGAATTGCTTTATATAACTACTATATAACTACTTTCTCTGCCTTACCAGCAGTGCCATTATGTTACGCAATACAAACAACCCTCTCATTATGCTCTCTTATGCTCGCTTGAGAGATTTGTTGAACTTTCTCATACTCAAGAGTACACATAAAGAGCTCTCTGAGCAAACAGATCATCACATATTTGCTGTGTGCAGCACTGAGTGGAGTTTAACTAAATGTGAAAATATCATAATAAGAATCATAAGGCAACAAGAATCCTCTTTCTCTCTGCTTCTGAGAACTAATTAGTTAATGAAAGAAACACTAAGTCTGTGTTCAGAATAAACAATATTCTTATTATTCATGCAGTTACAAAATGTGCATATTGGAATGATTTTTTTTAAGGATCATGTGACACTGGAATGGGAGTAATGACTGCTGAAAATTCAGCTTCACATGAATAAAAAAAAAAACAGTTAAATTAAATACTAATAATATTTAACAATGGTACAGTTTTACTGTTTTTGATTGTTGTTTTGTTTTGTTTTTCTTGACAAATAAATGCAACCACAGTGGGCATAACAGAATAATTTCAAAAACACACAAAAAGCTTACTCTCCCCAAACTTTTGAACAATAGTGTAGATACCTAGATGACCTGCTGCATTTGCCAGAAAGAGCTGTATTCACTTCCTGTGTCTGAAAATGTGTACTGTCAAAGAAGGTTCTACATCTGATGAAGAATTTAAGTACACTAAAAAGTATATGTGTGTGTGAGTAATATGATTCAATCTGGTTATACTTCATCTGGCATGTTGGCATTGTCGTGTGATCACAGTTTTACAGTTCTTAATATATCAAAACTTCATTTTTTTATTAGAAATATGCATTGCTAAGGTCTTAATTTGGACAACTTTAAAGGCGATTTTCTCAATATTTAGATTTTTTTGCACCTTCAGATTCCACATTTTCAAATAGTTGGTATACTGTACAGTATATAGTAAACAGCTAGTATTTCATTCCCAAAAGTTTGACACAATCCTTCTGTCCACAGATGCGATGAGGATGTGAACGAGTGTGAGAGGGAGGAGTGTGAGAAACGGAGGGGCGTGTGTGAACACATTCGGAGCCTTCTACTGTAACTGCACCATGGGTTTCGAGGGTCAATTCTGTGGCCAGACTTCTCTGGACGGCCCAGACACTCAGGCTGAGGCCCTGTCGTACGTTGGACCGGGAGAGATCATCGGCATCGGCGTGTTGCTCTTTGTGGTGTTGGTCCTGCTTACCCTGCTGGCTGCATTCCGCAAAAAAATCCTCCGGAAGGACTGGAGCCGTGGGGAGGCAGTGGGAATCTCCACAGAGACCAACTACATGCTGCATAAGACAGGCATGGGAGCCGAGGGCATCGAATTCAAAGCTGTACGGGTCAGCGGCGAGTGTCGCGCCAGCCTCTACCAGAATGACAGCGCAGGAGGGCCGCCGCAGGTCATGGTGCGGCCCACAGCTTACACGCTTCCCCACTGCCAGGGAATCCCTCGAGGGGAAACGGAAAAGACGGAGGGAGGGCTGGCCACCCTCTCCTGCCCTCCGCAGATGAGCACCTTCCAGGCGGATCCACCACACATCCTCGGGATGACGCGGAGAGGTGTGGCCGTCTGCAGCGTGGCACCCAATCTTCCCCTGTCTTTGTCCCCGAACTCGTCCGAACGCAGCCCTATCCGCAAACCTCCGTGGGAAGAGGACGACGACGAGGACAGTGCTATGGAGCATCAAGTCCAAGTTCTGGAGTGGGAAGACAGGGGTTATCAGGCGGACAGAGAGGAAGCGTACAGAGCCGAGGGTAATGATTTGGCAAAACGGCAGTACGTCAGCATGACTCCATAACTCCCCGTGGTCAATTAAATGCCAGTCTTTGTGTGGATGAGATTATACATATGCACCACAGTCTCCGTTTGGAAAATCCATCTTACAATAATGTGTGATAGAGTGTAATTACCTTAGAGATAACGCAAGGGTTTCACACAAAAGGAGAAAGCATTTAGAGTGAATCCTCAAGATTCAAACCGAAACATCCATCCATATTGTGATAAACACTATGCATAATGCGTTAATCGCAATAATGTATATTAAAAAAATCGGTTTTAATCTAATCTCCCTTCAAAATGAGTTTCTTTTTAATGATTTCATATTCAGCATTCTTGTGTTTTTTCATATCTTGAAAATTGACCAGGGACTCAAAACTTGTTTCACAACAACTATCTTAGCACGAAATAGGCCAACAGGAGCCTTTTTCCTTATAAAATACAGCAGCTAGTGCATAAGGTATGTGAGGGTGATTTCACTTCCGCTTGTGGAAATGCATTACCTATGTAATGTAAGTTTTCTCTTCGATTTGTGTTCTCAAGGGGATGACCTGGGTCTTGTTAGTGTTTTCTTCAAGCAGAAACTCATTTGTCATGGACTAGTTGTTAGCTTTGGCAGTGTGTAGTCTGGGATAAATATAGGACGGATATTATTGCTCTTTCACTTTAGCAGATTTGAAAGATTTTTTTGCTGTAGAGAGTATTAAGCTGTAAATGCGGTTTTGTTTGTGTATGTGCGTGTCTGGTTTTTGGATATTAAATGTCTGTTTAGTGAATGCAAATGGGCCAGTAGTACAGACTCAACATGGCAGTATTTTTAATGGCTTAAAAATATTTTTCAGTGATGAAAAATAATAAGAAATGCTTCTTGAACAGACACCGTCACAACTTTCAAGCTGGCCCTGAACCATCCCTATTGTTGAGCCCTGCTGTGTGTACTGCATAGAGTGATTGTATACTGTGAATGCATAGCACAGCTGCATGCATTTGCATGTGTGTGGCTCTGTGTAAGATTCTGCTATTGTATTCTTCTGCAGAAGCTGGAAATGCACCAGAAGCGGTCACCTGCTTCTCTGACAGCAGCACGAGCGAGGCACGCTCCCTCAGGTCCTTCCAGTCCGATTCCTGCGACGACAACTGTGAGAAACATGCATTGCAATACCCAAAGTCCTTAACATATCCTCCAAACAACCTCTTTAATGTTTAACTATGGAAAAGTTTAGAAATGGTTTTTAAGGTGGATTTTTTTTAATGCATCATATTCTGTCATGTTTTAACCATTACTGTAATCATACATAAACATTTCCCAATCCCATATGATCCCAGAACAATCATTAGGCCAAGACTGCAATTTTTGAATAAACCACAGAGCAATTAGATAAGATACTGAATGAACGCTATGCGTTGATGTTTTCTCACTTCGTGTTAAGCCTGGTCTCTTTGCACTCATTAGCTGTTTGTATGAGTCTGCCTTGAAAAGCTTAATAGTGCTGGCAGTTGATTAAAAGAACTGTATACACTACCGGTCAAAAGTTTGGGATCAGTAAGACTTGTAATGTTTTTAAAGAAGTCTCTTATGCTCATCAAGGCTGCTTTTTTGGATCAAAAACCTTTTAATATAACCTTTTAAATTTATTTATGTGATGCAAAGCTTTTTGCATGTTCCCAAAAAATATAAAGCAGCACAACAGTTTCCGGCATTGATAATAAATTAGCATATTAGAATGATCTCCAAGGGATCATGTGACACTGAAGACTGGAGTAATGATGCTGAAAATTCAGCTTTGCATCACAGGAATAAATTAAAATTTCATGTATATTAAAATAGAATGAGCTTTTTGATCCCAAACGTTTGACCAGTAGTGTATATCACTTTCTGTGTATAAATAACCACTATATAAAATTAATAACAGATGGTTTTCAATGACTAACAGGAACAGTGTGAAGTTTATCATTTAGTCTGGTTTGATTCACTCATGCAAAAACAGCAGTAAACCACTTTCCAACAAAAAGCATCTGTACATGAGACAGATCACAGGTTGTGCCATCCAATTTAAGATTCTTATGTTTCGTGAGGTTAGTATATAATTTTTATGATGTTTTTTAGCTCTAAAAACAGCAGTATCTCTCTTGTGATTGATGGACAGAAGTCCAGTTGTTTCTCATTAATTAAATATGACAGTGACGCATGTTAAGGGGTGAGTCTAGGGGAGATCGTAACCTCACCATTCTTCTGATTTCAAATCCAACATTTTGGAAGAATATAAAAGAAAAATAGTTTCTGTAGAGTAATGTGTAAATATTAAGACCGTTTGTTTCTCCATTTAATAACCCCTTTAATGGCATCTTATGCCTAAATTGCAAGTTCTTAGATTTTTTAAAAATTATTAACAATTACAGAACATTATTAAAAACCATGATTAAAAAACAAAAATTTAAGAGATCATAAAATATTAAATCCATAAACTAATAACAATAAAACATTTAGCCGTTAATATTTCAAAATAAATGCATAAATAATAATAATGAAAAATAAATAAAAAAATAGCACAAAAGAACAAGTCTTCTGGACTAGAGCCATATGATAGTTTTGAGTGCTGGATAGAGTCCAATTAACTCCAATTTGAGTCACTTCCTGCTTTTATATACTAAAAAGATCTGATTAAAAACATGCAACAAAATCACAGTAAAATATACTGTACATAAACTCTCACGCACCAGCTGTATTATAATAACCTAATCTCCTAATTAAGATTACTTACATTGTCTGATCTTTCCAAAAGGAAATCATGAGGATTAGTAATAACCCTACACTGCTTTAACAAAGTGTCAGCCGAAATAGGTCAGAGCAGTAATTGCAATCCATCTGCCTTTGATATGCTCTCCAAACGCCATTGCTATCTTGACTCAGTAGTGTAGTATCACTTCGGCTGTACAAAAGAGATGCCAGACTGACACATCAGAAGTCCACTTGCTTCTGTTTAGCAGATTTCATAATGCTGGAAGGATTACAGATGGGTCATAGTGATTTATATAACTGCTTGTGCAAGGTTTTCATCGAGTATTTGATGTTTGTTTGAAGTGTTTGATCATTGATTCAATTGTTGCCTGACATTTTACTGTTGGTTATGCCCTAGCCTCCATAGTGACGGTCATACGACAGGTGAACAATGCAGTGGACACCATTGAAAATGAAGGTATGAGGCAATTTCTATTACATCACTCGTAAATGCACAACAAAATCAAAATTAGAATTGTGCAGCGTTTACTAATAGTAAAAGCATAGTGTACTGCTAAATGTAAGAATAAACTATGAACTTTCTCTTAGTAATTTGCCCAGTATTTTCCTTTCTTTCTTTCTTTCTTTCTTTCTTTCTTTCTTTCTTTCTTTCTTTCTTTCTTTCTTTCTTTCTTTCTTACTTACTTTCTTTCTTTCTTTCTTTCTTTCTTTCTTTCTTTCTTCTTACTTTTCTGCATTATCTCTCTATCATCCATCCATCTTTCTTTCTTTCTTTTCTGCATTATCTCTCTATCATCCATCCATCTTTCTTTCTTTCTTTCTTTTCTGCATTATCTCTCTATCATCCATCCATCTTTCTTTCTTCTTTTCTGCATTATCTCTCAATCATCCATCAATCCATCTTTCTTTCTTTCTTTTTTCTTTCTTTCTTTCTTTTCTGCATTATCTCTCTATCATCCATCAATCCATCTTTCTTTCTTTTTTTTTTCTTTCTTTCTTTCTTTTTCTGCATTATCTATCTATCTATCTATCTATCTATCTATCTATCTATCTATCTATCTATCACAAATATTATTTAATTTTCTGCATTATTTCTTTCTATCTGTTTGTTTGTTTGTTTGTTTCTTATTTATTTATTTATTTATTTATTTTTAATAACATTATTCTTTATTTTCTGCATTATTATTATCATTATTAACACATCTTTGGGTCTGTCTCTCTTTTATTATTTTTAAATGTTGAAATTATTATCAACTTTAAATTGTTCATTCATGTTACTGGTGTTGACGAATGTCAACAAATGAAACCTTATTGTTAACTGTTTCCAAATATTCTATTCTTAGTTTTATTTTATTTTTATTAAAAATAAAAAAAAGTATAATAATTTTAGAAATATTGTCATGTCTAGTGTATTATTTAGAAATATTGTAGGCATAATTGCAAAATAAACCCAATAAGTCATCAGGACAACGATGCAAAGCAGAACTTTCCTGCTTATTAGATAGCTTCTAGGTAAATGAATAAATAAATGGATGTGAAATATTGATTTGGGGTGAAAGTGTTTTATTGTGTCAGAAGAAAGAAAGGTATAGATCGAGACATCCGGCACTGCAAGGAAATCGGTTGCCTGGATACAACAGTCAATTACACCATTTAGCATCATTATAGAAGAAAAACTGACCATAGCATGCTGCAACTGACAGAATGAAATATAGAGCTGTAGAGTCAGGTAGAGTGCCATTTAGTAATATTTTATAGTGTTATTCAGTTTAAATGTTAGAGGAAACATGAAAAGATGAAGGTGAAATCCCAGAGCGCAGGAACTGAAGTGTCCATTCATGCAGGAGTTCAGTCCACGCTGGACAAAGTAGGATTAGAGTCCTTAATTAAACTGCACAACTCTAGACATGAATAAAACCAGGGTTTAGATTTGCTCTTTAATCAATCACATAATCCAGTTGCATTGAAAACCCTGAACTATTTAAGTAGCGTTTAGTTAGTGAAGAACAGCATCCCTGTCCGTGGCTTAGCTGCAGTGACCTGTTTTTGAGGCGCACCAGAGCCAGTCTCTAATTAAACCTGCTCTAGACCAAAGCTGTTTCCAATCAGTGCGAAAAACAAGCTGTTTGCTTGAAAGTCTCACACGCTATGGTAATTCCTGCTGTCTGAGGAGTTCCGGCTCCACCTTCTTTCTCAGAGGTCTGGATGAAAGTGGACTGTTTTTGTTGGTTATGCTAAACAGCACAATGTGATTTATCCAAGTAGGACATGTTCCTGGATCAACAACTTTTTGGGGTCTTGGACAAGCATTCTTAAACTTTAAAATGGGTAAACTTTCAGTTGTTGCCTTGAGAAAATATTTTTGTTGTTAATCATTTCTATGTATTATCTTATTCTTTACTATTGTATTAATGGCTATTTCTAAATAACTTTCTTGTAACCTAATGTACTAAGGTTGATTTAAGTTATAATTTGTATGTGTATATGTATTTTAAATGTACACATTTAATACAATTTATATCTTACAAATATATTAGAAATATTTGAATAATAAATTTAAAATATTTATTAATTTTAAATATAACTTTATAATTATATCATAAATATTATAGAAATATAAATTAGCTAATATTTTATTAAGTTAATTTGAATTTATATTGAATACAGTTTATATCTTACAAATATATTTCAAATAGTATTTGAATAATAAATGTAAATATTGATTAATTTCAAATAAAAAACGTTATAACTATATTATAAATATTATATAAATATAATAAATGTAAATATATTTTATATTAATTAAATATCAATTAGCTAATATTTTTCTTATAAATTAAATTGAGAAAAATACATTTTATTTAATTTATGAATTGTCTCTTAATATACTGTTTATTCTATTTATTGCTATTATATTCATTACAATTTCTAAATAACTGGTGTAACTTAATGTAGTCAGGTTGATTTGATTTAAAGTTATATAAAAAATATATATATATATAATCTGAATGTGTTTTTAAATGTATAAATGTAATAAAAATTTATATTTTACTACTAGGAATATTTTAAATCGTATTTTGATATAATTAAAAAAATATATTAATATTTTTTAACTAATCAAATAGTAATTATTTATTTTTAATGAAATGAAGCATTTTAATTCTAATTATTTTCTCTAATTAAAATGTTCACATTCTCAACTGTTACTTTGTTATATTTCAGTTGTTAAATATTTATTTATTTAATATTTATTTAATAATATTTCCATTATTAATATTTCATTAAAACAATATAATTAATATAAACAACATATGTATTTTAAATCCATACACTTAATGCATTTTATCCTCCAAATGCATTTTAATAAATAATAATTAATTAGTTATTTTTTTAAATTCTAATTAACATTTGTAATTTACCTAATTACTATTAAATGCTTATACGTTGTGTACTGCTAAAATCTGATGAAACATGTTTATAAAAAACAAGGATGTTGATTAGGTCACATAAAACAAGCTAAACATAAGCATAAGTGATATATGATGTGTTTTCCTCTTCTCCTAACAGTTGCAGGTCTGGGCGATGTGCAGCCTCACAGTACCACCTGTGAGTCCTCTTTATGTTTGGTTTATTGTCCCATTTTACTTTAATTTCTGTTCCTCTTTTTCACTTGGTCAGACATATTTCTAAACCTTTACATGCATCGCATATTAAAACATTCCATCTTTAATATTTCATCAAGCAAGAATAGGTTGATTGTTCTGACTGTTTTGTTTTTGATTTGGCTCTTGATTATTTGTTTTCCATCTCATAACTCATTAAAACGCTCCCCCTGAAACATTTTCCATTTTATGTCTCTACACAGCAAGCCCACACCTCCACTGTGAGGATGAGATATGCATGGAATTCATCAAAGAGTATTTTTTGAATTGTAAGACTTTATATCTTCATTAACTCTACTAAACTAGAGATCTTGTCTATTTCAATATCAAGGTCCCATGACAGTTGTATTTTCTACTCGAAACAAATTCAAGAAAGCAATTCACAGAAAGTGAAGTTTGAAAATAAGTGTGTATAATAACTGAATAAATAAGCTTTCCATTAAAGTAAGTTTTATCAGGATAATACAATATTTTACAATATTTGGCCAATATACAACTACATGTATTTGAAAATCTGGAATATGAGGGTGCAAAAAATAATAATAATATTGAGAAAATCACCTTTAAAGTTGTCCATATGAAGTTCTTGTTTGTCACTAAACAGAAATTAAGTTTGGATATATTTACGGTAGAAAATTTACAAAATATCTTCATGGAACATGATCTTTGCTTAATATCCTAATTTTTTTTGGTATTAAAGAAAAATCTATAATATTGACCCATAATAATGTATAATAATAATAATGTCTATTGCTACAAATATACTTTGCTACTTATGATAGATTTTGTGGTCCAGGATCACAAATAATAATAATAATAATAATAAATAAAAATAGCTAATAATAATGAATAAATAAATAAAAATAGCTAATAATAATAATAATACAATAATAATAGTTAAATAAAATTCAATAAAGATATAGTATTAAAAAAACAACAACAACACAAGTACAAGTTAAGCAGAAAAAAACTTTTCAACATTGATGTTTCTTGAGCACTAAATCTGCATATTAGAATGATTTCTGAAGGGTAATGTAATGCTGAAGACTAATAATAATAAATATATAAAGTCATACATAAACTCTTTTACACATGACATATATCAATAAATCCGCATGTAATGAAAGTTGCATATGCTCAGGCACTTTTTTAATACTCCGCATGTATTTTCCAGCCTATCAATGGCAAACCTCGGAGTGGTTTGACACGTGTCTTCCAGGACTGGAATCACCACCTCGAGACCAGACCCCTACACCACCTCCTCCACCCCTTCCTGCTCCTCCACCTCCCCTGACCCCTACACGGCTGGGCGGCAGCGTGCGGTTGGATGGCAGCACTCTATTGCTGCAGACTGGCTACCCATTACGACGATACCAGGGCCAGAGAGATTTCCACACGTCCCTAACGCTGGACGACAACAGCTCGCCTGTATATGAAGAATACCGTCACCCGGATCACTACGACCACGCCTCTACTGTTCACCCGCTGGATTTTAGTGAGGGCCAATCCAGACCCGACTATCATCACTCCAGCCAGTACCTGCTCTCTCACCCCCCTCTACTGGCCTGGGAGGAGCGCCCGCGTGTCTGGGAGGACACACACCCCTTCGGCAGCCAGCAGGAGATCGACAGACTAGGCAGGATTTCACTTCGGGCCCAACGCCTGCGTAGTCAGAGCCCAAAGACTTCTTTGTCTGGCATGAGAGAGTATTACTGACCGTTATCTGGACGAAGAGTCCTTAATTAAACTGAAAGCTTGTGATCATGCAACTAAGGACTGGACCTGAACATGTGTGCTGATCTGTCAGGAATGGAAAAGTCTAGACTGTCACAGTGTCAATCATACTGTACACTAGCGATAATTCTTCACGTACTTCATTTAAAGGAATAGCTCACCCAAAAATGAGAACTCTGTCATCATTTACTCACTCTCTTGTCGTTTCAACGCATACAACTTTCTGGTGTATATCACAAAAGAAGATATTTTTATCTTATTTTGAACTATTTTCTCTCTATACAATGAGTAAATGAGGTCCGAAACGATTGGATAGGAGGTCTTTATTTGACTTAATTTGGAATAATGACATTGCACAAATATCTTCTTTTGTTTTTTACTGAAGAAGGTCATACATGTTTGGAACCATGTAAAGGTGAGAACATTTTTGTTTTTGGGTGAACTATCCTTTAACTAGATGTGTGCGAGATCATTAACTCATACTTTTCCATGATCGCATCTGAAAAACATGGTGATGGGGTTTGTGTGCCAGGTATGCTACTGTGTTAACTGAGAAATGACATATTTTATTGATGGAATCCATATACAGCAGTGGTTCTCAACTGGGAGGCCTCAGAAAAGGGGGACTCAAGATGATTTCAAAAGATTTTAACCCCCCTCAACATCTTTTTAATTGAAAAAAAAAAAAAAAACTGGATTCCTACAGTCTTGGAAAACTATTTTAAAAGGATTATTTCTAGACCTGGAAAACTAAATTAATGGAAATTAGTGAATGCTTAAAATGCCAAGAAATAATTATTTTTATCAGGTAGACATTGAGTAAAAACGTTTTAAAAAACTGGATATAAAGTCTTAGTTTTAGTAAAACGTCTTGGGGGCTTTGAATATTGCTGTAGACAATGGGCGACCTTGGAGTCAAAAACGCTAAGTACTGCTGATATTTATGAGTAAAGAGGCCCACATCTTCCAAGTATGTCTTTGGGCAGCCAGTGTTTTACTATGACAATAGTCTTGAAGGACAGAGGAAACCTGTTTCATTCCATGGACTATATAGAAGCTGTGGAGAAAAACAAGTTCATGTAATTACATTTTTGTCAAAGCTTCAAGCTTTGTAATGTATGCGTACTCAAAATGATTCCAGGAATGAAAGCACACAGGTGCGTTTTACATTAAATGAAGAGCTGTTTATGTAGAGCTGTTTGTATACATGACAAGTACATATAGTATTTATCTCTCATTGCACATCTGGCATTTAAGTGTTTTGCTGTTGTTTTTGTGACTTTGATTTAGTTTAGGAGGGAGCTTTTTTGACACTTCAGAAACATCTGTTAACTGTTTACAATGTTATAGACTTGTAGTGTATATTGAAGAAAAAAGTTCTCATTAAGGTTGATTTGAGGTTGTGGCTACAAATGGGATTTGTTTTTCAGACTAAGCCTATTATATCTCGGTTTTCCTTCATCCCCAGTAGCAATTGCCCATATAATATATACAGTATACAAATCATACGGAAAATCTAAATCTGAAATTTTACTTGGATTATGACATGATTATTATTTTGTTTGTCCTTGATAACTATTTTAGAAAATTTTAATACCTCATTTAAGTGCTCATGCATAGACTATATGGAATTATTATTTGTATAATTTTTTATTAATTGTTTTTATAGCACCTTTTTAGAGTCCAGAGCCATTTTACAAGGCATGATAAGCTAATAGGAAAGAGCATGAAGAATGTTTTATTTAATTTTATATTTAGTTTGTTTCTGTAAACAAACCAGATAATTTTTTATTAAAGCAATAAATCGGATTATTTTAATGGTTTTCAGGATGACCCTGTGGGTCAGAGGTTTTGATGATCTGTGTTGTGCTCGTACATGTCAATATTGTCCATTTAATGTGTAGAAATCACCTTGTATGTTTGAATAGAATGCATTGTCCAGTGTAAAATAAAGAACTACAGCTACCAAAATATATCATCTTTACACCGATTTAACAAGGATTACGGAGTATATCTCAATAGTAAAGATGTTTCGGCACAAATGCACATCACATAATCTTTTCATGGCTATACAGTTAAGTCATATTTATGTCATTCTTCTAAGAGATAAGTTTCTGTTCTCTGAAAAACACACACACAGTTACTTTATGCAAATGTATGTGATTTGACAATTGATGAAAATTTCTACTCCTATTAAAATCCTCCTGATTGACACTTAATTGAACAGTTAGACTGACGTTATCACACATAATGAGCTAAACAAATCTTTGCAAGAGTCTTCCCTGTGCACCACAGAAAACCACAACAGTATAGTTGAAGATTACAGCGTTATACACAATGTTCCAGTTTTTTTTATTATATAGTAGTTACATCATTATTTGTGTTCCATCTTTTGTGAAAGAAGTGCACAAAAGGCCGCTCTTGTTAAACGCAAACAATTTAAGACACTCAGAATTTCCAAATGCATTATTTGTGCGTTTAAAGAAGCAACTGTACAGGAGACAACACAATCCAGTTGCATGATCCAAAGCTTGTTTATGGGCAAGTTTCCAGGAATCCGGCTTATATGATCGAAACATAATGACACTTTTTATTTCTAGGCCTTCTCTCTTTGTTGTAAAGGGACTTCTCCAAGAATACAATGATTTCATCAGAGATGAGGTTTTGTAAACACTGTGTTTCTGTGCCTTTATGCTCTGGGTGCATCAGTGAGCATGACCACTTTTTCTTTTCAGGTTTGAAAGTGTGCTGTTCAAAACTGCAGTAAACTATCTTTAGTGCATTATCTTTTGTACATCACTTTGGCCGTAAGTCAGTTAGGTGGGAAGTTAGAAAAATGGATTACATGACCAGCTGAACGTGCATTCACACTATAATACTTTCAACACACTATCATGGCAATTCTGAACTATTTTAAATGTAACCTTTGCTGCCAGAGAATAAAAAAATAAATGCAAAGTAAGTGCAACTTTTTTCCTTACAATTCTGACTTTGTTTTTTAAGATGCATCACACATAAACTCGCTATTCTGCATGGTGTTAACTCAGGATTCTGAATTATTCTTGTAGTTACCAGTTTATAACTTGCAATACTAACTTTTTTTGGTTTTGCCATTGAATTAACACATTTAAAAACAAACAAAAAAAGTAATTTTAACATTTTCTAACAGTTTTGAATTTTCATAATTGCAAGCGTCTATCTCACAATCTGACTTTTTAATTCAGAAATGCAATTCAGAGTTTATATCTTGTAATTCTTACATTTTTATTTTCAGAATTGCACAAGAAATTTAGTAATTATTAAATATAAACTCTGACTTGTGTAAAAAAAAAAAAAGTCAGAATGGTGAGACAATAATATCTTGGGGTGGAAACAGTCTTCCATAATTCTACTGTTTTGGCAAATAACTGGCTATGAATTTATATACGACCTGCTGTTAGCTGTTGTTGTTGTTTTTTTTCTAAAATCATACATATCCATTTTAATCACATTGAACGAAATAATATGAAATAAGCTTATAAAATAGTCAAGTTTTATCATAAGATTGGGTTGGATACTTGTGTTTTATTGCGCATATTCATAACAGCATCGTTTCATTTCCAACTCTGCACAACAGGCTATCTATATTTTCCAGTCTCTCTCTCTTGAGAGTGAAGTGATTTCACTGCTTTCCAAAATTATGCCAATCACATTCTAGCACTGAAGACTGATGGGTAATTAAGCCTAAGCACAGTGGATCCACAAGGTCAAACTGCCACAATCTCACAGATGAGTCGACTTCCACTGAATCAAACGTGTAACACAGAATCCCAGGAGGATCATTTATAAGGAAATGAAACTAGATGTAATCCCTCTGAATTAATACTGGTGTTTACATCTTTAAGCATACCCAACCACTAGAGAATCCACACTCCTTCAGTACCACTTCCTTTGACTTTTAAAACAAGTGAGAGCGAGCCGTTGGACTGACAGAAAGACGGCTGGTTATATAAGCAGTGGGGGAAAGATGCTGGATTATCGTTCCCCTGTTTCTGCTCGGAGACATGAGAGAGTTAGGGGTGATTATACCCACACAGTCTACTGAATAATACCCAGATTAGACACACTAACCAGGCCTCATCTCCACACAAAACATCTGCCTTTGCCTCCAGACAGACACACACACACACGCTCTGGCACCGTGGATGTTAAACCCACTACTTTGGAACAGATGCTGCTGGTATACGTCACAAGCTTATAACACCACGCATCAGAAACAGAGACGTACCGACAACAGAGGCATGTTTACAGAGCACTTAGCTGTGCCAAATTCCCCCTTTTTGTCTTTTGCTGACACATGTAGCTATAGAGAAAATCTTCCCAGACTGTTTAAATGGGGAAATTGTGGGATAGTTGGGGAAAGTTTCTCCTACATTTCAGACAACATCAACAAAATTTGAGGAAACTTAAGACAAAGTCAATGTGAATATGTTTAATTTGGTAGGCTAATTATTTGATGATTGTTAGAGGAGGCTTTATAGAAGTATTCAGAAATTAACTATTCAATTGTATCTCATTGGCTGCATCCATTATGAAAATTAACCATGGTTTATTATAGTAAAAGTGTAGTAACCATGTTTTTTGGGGGTATTGATTACCTTTTGTATAACCACAATTTTACTACAAAAACATGGTTAAGCTACAGTATGGTTAGTGTAGCAAAACCATGGTTAATATGCAGTTACCATGGTTTTATTTGTGGTAAAACCACGGTTAATGTTTGTAATGATTTCCTAGTTCGAAATATGAATATCGATTATGTGGATGACATTAAACATTTGATTTTATTTTTTAATATAACTCTGCTAAAGGAAATATAATTAGGCCTACAGTACTTAAAGAAGTCTTAACTATTATGCCTATGAAAGTCTGTTTATAAATGGGCCTGGCTGAATTAATGATTCAAAGACTTGCTCTGACGTAAGATAATGATTATTTTAAAACTACATTGTACATTAAGAACTCAGGGTGGGAAATGGCATTCTTTTTGCTGATAAATAAGTGTTGCATAATATCTATTTGTTTCAAATTATCATCGGATCATGAATAATTCCACAGAAAAAATAAAAGAACACCATGTCGAAATAAAGCTGAATAAGGGACGCTTGAGGCTGGTTCGGTTTATGTTGTTCTGTTATTCTTTGTTTTGTACTTTCTGTCTGATAGGCTTTTAGCTTGGAGCCATGTTCCAGCTTGTAAATAACTTCAGCTATTCAAACGAATCCAAACTGACTCCATGGTGTCCTTAAATAACCAAAGTAAGATATATGGCAATTAATCCAGGCATAATCATATTTGCATTTGACCAAAGTTTGTTTTATGCTTATTTCCTTTCTCACTAGCACACAGCCTGCAGTCAGTGTCACACACTAATTGAGTAGATGGGTCCAGTAAAGCACAGTCCTGTTCTATGACAGGATGTGCATATTCACTTGTTTGTTCACATTAAAATAATATTTTCTGAACACCACTTTTGACAAAAAGCCTGGAGATTGCGGAGCATAAATGAATAACAGCCCATTACCTTTTACAAAGCAGTTGTCCTGACTTGCTCTTCTAGGCTAGGTTTGGGTTCCGGATTTATATGAGAAAAAAATAACTGCACTGCAATGATTCAGAGCTTGTGACACCAATTTCCCATTTTCCCCCACTGAATCTGCCTGTTTAGCTAGTCTATCTATAAATAAGTGGCAGGTTATTAGTGTCACTCATGGATTTCCTATATACTCCTGTTTACCTCAAAGGTATGACAGCTCTTAGCTCATTGAACATGAGGGTCAAGATCTGAATTCAGTTCTAACACTGGCTCCGTTCCAAAATATAGTGAACTGCCTTGCTTTCTACTGCCTACAGGCAGCAACCTATAGCTGAAATGAAACTTCGTATAAGACTCATTTTGAACACACTGCATAAGCAATTCACCTGAAGTGGAGGAGTTTCTATTGACTTCAGGAGAGTTTGACAACTAGTATAGTGACAAATTTCTCACTTTGTTCACCATCTTTTTCCACTGAGCTTGTCACAGTGAATTTATTATGGGTTTGTTTGCTTACTCAGTGAAAATTAATTTGCCTTACAGTTTGGTGAATAATTCTAAAAGGCATGCAGTACAAAGGCTGTTTTTTTTTTTTTTTTTTTTTTTTTGCATTTAAAAAACGTAAGACAGTGTAGTGGAATGGGGGCGGGGGTGAAATGTCTAGATGAGACACATTTTTTTAAATGTTAAAGCACCATAAGCACAACGGTCAAACATGTCTCACTAGCATTTTTACATGGAGAATAAATTTTTTTTTTTTTAAATTGCAAGGTGCAGGGTAATGGAATAAAAAAATCACAAGGTCCAGAGACACATTTAAAGTTGCACTTTTAACATGATCACACCATTTTTGTAATTCAAATGTGCTTGCACAAAGACGTTAAACTAAAAAGCTGCATCGTAGAATGCAAAACCACAAAATGCAGGGAAATAAGTTAAATTAGTGTAATATAGAAAAAGCAAGGTCTAAAGAAATTTTTTTAAGCTGAACTAATTTTCATTTGAACACCGTGCTTTTAGAATGATGTCATATGGAAGATGGTACAAAAGACACAAAACCCAGCACAATGATCAAATGTGTCCATCTGGTGCATGTTTACATAGAAAACAATTGAAAAGCACAAAAACAAATGAAACATTGAAATTGAAAAGCAGTGTACAGTGAACAGTATGCATTTAAAACAGCCTTTGCATGGCGAGATATAAAATTCTCCTTTTTTGGGGGGGGATTAATGTAAATGGGATCAGAGCACATGCTTTCTGCTCTTGTTTAAGTCCTCTACAGATAGCAGTCTTCTCATTAAACTGATCTCCTGCAGTGATGGAGATCCATCTACCAGTGTGATTTGCCTTGAGAACACTGACTCTAATCATCCCTATTATCCAATGCATTTCCTCAGTCTCTAGAGGTTGTGCTTAAAAACAATTGATGATTATCCTGAAAAAAACATAGTTAGTGCAGCCAACCCTTGGTATTTATGCGATAAAATGCTTAATTAATAATTACGGTGTGAAAGGGTCTCCAACAGATGCTCGTGGTGAGTTAAAAGGCACAGCACTGTTGCAAACACAGAAGAAACAATTGCTTTGTGTGCTACGCCTGCAAATTTCCTATCCTTGTTTTCCCTTTTTTAACAGCTTGTGAAGTATAGAGCACAGTTCAGACACTCTTCCAGCTTCCCACATTTTCTTTGAATATACCACTTGCCAAGCTGTCTCAATTCAAGTCTGTATGCTACTTTGTAGTGGGAATGAAGAAAAATACCCTGAGGATATTTTCAACAGACCCGAGTGTCCATGGGTGAGAAGGCTTAGATCAATGCAGAGTAATTACACATGCTTCCGTCCAGTATTACTGAACTCTGTAGGGTTTAAGAGGGAGAGAGGGAAATAACATTCTTTCGCCATATCAGACTGTCATGCCTGTCAGTGATATTCTATAATGATTATCTATTATGAACAGCTAATAATTAAACAAGTATGATTCGACACAAAGATGTCACAAATGCAGCTCTTGAGAGCCAATGGAGCAATGATGCTGCAGTGATTATTTATTTTTGTAGGCCAACCTGGAAGTTTGCATTACCCTGGTTTCCTTAGAGAGAAAAAATGCAGAAAATAAGCTCTGTAACCAACAAAGTCTGATTTTTACATTTCGTACATCATGATAATCTTCACAAATGAACACAACTTGGGAATTTTGAGGTCTAAATACAATCACTGACAACTCTTTCAGTCTTATAAAAAAGAAAGATTTTTCCCTTAATGTTTGAGTTAAAATTTTTCAAAAGCATGATTATAAACTTGATAAACCTTTAAAAATGGACTAGTGAGCAGAGTCCATAGAGACTAGACTGAGTAGTGATTTTGAGCTTGTGTTAACTGCAAACCTTATATCAGGCATTTAACCCCAGAATGACTTCACATTGACTATTTACTTCTGCACAAAGGAACCAGAAATGCTAAAAGAAAAAAAGTCATCCCTGTGGCACTCTTAAGAACACAGTTTTTTGTGGGTGAGGTAAGAACTGAGGTGGTGGGAGGATTCTTGAAAATGTTGTGATTTTTATGATTCATATTATGACTCTTATGGTGATGTTCCCTCTTATGTGGCAGTCGACCTCACAAGTATTATGTATTTGTCAGCTGCTCCTCAGTTGACTTATTCACTTAAGAGTATTATAACTGACATTGTCTTCACAAGTCAATGAAAAACAAAATGACTTCACAAGTAAAGTAGCACAAAAGTAAAAAGATTATAAAACGGGCCCTCGTTTTTGGGTGTAGAATAGAAATAATTTTAAATCACTGTTATTCATTACCCAACTGAACTACTATAAACAATGCATTTGTGAGTGTGTCATTCATTACAGCACAAATTGATTTATATAATGTACTTAACACCTCTTTCTTGAATATTATAATTCAGTAAGCTTTTTCCCCATGTGATACCTGCATCAACATGCATGCAACATTTTTGCTTTCAACCAACAAATGATGATGCTGAAAGAAAACGCAACTGCCCGGCTGTTGCTATAGTTACAAAAGTAAGTTTAACCCCCATATAATTTACTAAAGGTATATAGACGGTTTCAACGGCATCAACATAAACAAACGTTAATGCGCGTGAGCGCTTTTGTGGACCTAACTTAACTTCCGGTAGACTCCAAATAGAATCAATAACAACAGCCAAGTCCCTCTAGAGTATATATTTTTTGATAACAAACAAAATGTGTTTTCTGTGTGGATCAGGCGGACTTAATGAAAATGCTAATTCATTATTTGCCAGCAGGAGATGTTTTAAAGCATAGACATAAAGCAGGAGACATAGAGGTTTCCCCAGTAACAGCTGTAAACAAAGCAGAGCTGGTACGCTCACACGCTGCTTTATCACGCATATAACATGCAAGTCCTAGGCTACTTCAGGAATACAGCGATATAAAAACAACTGTGCCTCGTTTTGATATTTAAACATATAAATGTAAGGAATTATTATTATTAAACGTGCAGTACGTTACGTAACGTTACTCATGTTTATTTAACGAAGCCTTTTTTAAATTTTTTTAAAATTTTGTCGAGTCTCCAAAAAATAAATAAATGTATGGGAAACACATCCCGCAGCACAACCACCTAAGCCCAACTTCAGTCTACTCATCACCTTGGCTTTAACTGCGTTTGTAGAAGGCACCGCAACACAGACCGGAAGTTAATTTAGGTCCAGGCGCGTGCGCCCGATGAAACCGTCTATATCACAACACTCTGTCAGCAACACTCACTTCAGTAAAAAAAATGTTTCATCTTAACTGAATTTATTGATTAGATAGAAAGTAGCTTTAAAGATGCCATTTTGATATGGAATTTTTCCATCTACCCTATAGAGGTCGGGATCGTTGCGTCACGTCGCAATGCATTGTGGGAATCGCGGTACAGAAGTAGATGTACTGTATAGTAGGCATTAGGTAACGTTGGTCATTTGGTCATTAATTTTGATTATTTTTTGGAAAATGGTTCAGTATTGCTGTATTGTGAACTGCTGTAATCGGTTTCATGATCGACAGGGCAAACGCCTCGTGAATCATATTAGTTTTCAACATTTTCCTACTTGGAAAAAAAACACATGGTGTCTGAAATCACCAAGAGGCGTCAGATGGCTTGGGTCGCCGCTGTACGGAGGGAAACCATCACCTTCGATAATATTATAATACATAGTTATGGTGAGACATGTTGTGTATGGTCTCTCTCTCTCTCACACATACACACACACAAACTCAGACACAAACACATTACGTTTTCTCTAGTTTTTGGCCAGTAAGGGAGTCAGTTTAGTGTCTGTATTTTTTGTTTAAACATTTTCTTTTGACCCAATCCTGAACTTAATTTGCTTTTTGATATTTTTGTGCTGACTGTATTTAACAAATTTGAACAACTTGTTTAAAAAAAAAAAAAACTGGAACGAACTTCAAAATAGTTAAGCGTCTTGTTTTGGTGAATGGTGGGTTGTGTCTGAGGTGAATGTTCGTCAATATTATACCGGATTACAGAACTACCGGAGGAAAACAGTGGATTTTTGCAAGTATGATAGGTGAGTAATTACTCCTGAAGTGTAACAAACCCGCATAGACAAGCTTCATAGCTCGCAGAATCTGATAAGTGTGTGTGTGTCACCACTGATGCTTGGTTAATGTTAACATTTCCTTAGTGAGAAAGATTGTTTTCTCCACGTTTAATTTGCAGATCCATTTATGATCTGCAGGTGAGCCTCCAGTGACTTTTTTAAAAAGTGAAAGTGACATTTTTAAATTGATCGGAGGTGTAAGCGCTCACTCCACAGACCCGGTAGGATAAATTATCAGGGAAACTGAGGCTTGGTAAACTTTCATGTGTTCATAGGGATCGATTCCGCCTACAACCTCTTTTTTTTTTTTAAGTAGCGTTGTTTGGCTTCATTATTAAGTTTGTCCGTATAGGTATAGGCAACTTTTTTTGTCACGTTCTATAACTTTTTCTGGATACTGGCTATTATCTTATTACAAACCTGCTTTGCGATGCCTCTAAAATGGCCGCCGTTACCCACAATGCACCATTCCATGACGTCTACGCCCGAGCTCTATTAATAAATACATGTTTTACATTATGTTTTATGACCAGAGTTTTGTAGTTACTGATTACATGTAATCTGGATTATGTAATCAGATTTAAAAAAGTATTTACTTGTAATTAGATTAAATAATGACATTTAAAAATACTCAAAGGAATTACATTTTTATCAATTACATGATTACATATTTTTTACACAATTACAAAACATTTTTCATTTTTCAATTTTTCTTTTTCATTGGTTCTCTCTAATTCCTCTTTTCATCTTTTAAATCTTCAAAAATAGCCTGACAATTATACAGTATAAATGAACAGTACAAGTCAAGCGGAATATTGAATATAGGGTGGGGTATTATTTTTGCTCCCCCTCTCCATCGCTCAAACGGTATTTTCTGCTCAAACCAACACCCAAACCGTCAATATGACGTCATCAGAGAAGGAATGCCATTCCAGAGTGAAAGCAAATTCTCATATTTTGATTAAGATTACAAAACAAAACAAAAAGTTGGATTAACTATTTGTCCACCTTTCAGTATTGTAAATATTTTTTTTATAATTTACTAACCCCTATGTCATCCAAGGTGTTCATGTTTTATGGAGAAAAATCCTGGAATGTTTTTATCAAAAACCTTAATTTCTTTTAGATGTCACAACGTTTAGTATATTTTGTTTGCCTGACAAAACCAGTCTATGGACAAAACCCACCTTTTATACAAACTACATTACACACACACACGAGGTGTAAGCACATCCAGCCTTGTGCCTCAGTTTAGAAGCGCGAAGGGGTTGTTATGACAACTCCCGCGCAAATAAAAGACGTGCTGTGATGTGCGTGATTTGTCCAAGCTCTGAGCACAAGCCAATCATCTGGCCAGATTCCCCTCTGATCACGCGCTGTTTTTACAATTCCGAGCAGCTGCTTTAACAAATAACTTGGAGCGAGCGTAACGGTCGCCATGGGGCAACGCGGCGCCAAGACTCTCCAGTTCCTTAGCAGTTTTAAGGTGAGGGGGAAGCACGCTGAACATTTGCGCTAGACAGACAACTGAACTACAAGACAGAAAGGAGTTTGAGGTGCTGAAAATATGTCGAGACGGACTCTATCTCGTATATCTGGAGAGAGGGAAGAGGAGCGTGGATCAACCAGAGGCGACAAAGATGTATGGCTCAACTGTTCACAACTTCTGCTTTAAGCTATCTGGAATGACTCGCTTTTTACAAGTATGGAAAATACAAATATAAGTAAATCATAAAACATGTTCAAGTACAAACGCATTTTGTTTAAGTTTTCTCTCTCTCTTTACTTCCACAGGTCGCGTGAATAACTTTTAACAAACCGAACCTCAGAGAACAAGTTGTTCCGGGATGCCAGACAATATCGCTTTTCTGACGAACAGCACAGATTTGGGGCACGTCGGTCGCGCGTTGGGTTCGAGCGCGCGTCCCGCCTGGGCAATAGCGGTGCTGGCCAGCGTGCTGATCTTCACCACTGTGGTGGATGTTTTGGGTAACCTGTTAGTCATAATTTCGGTGTTCAGGAATCGGAAACTGAGAAATGCTGGTGAGCTTTCATTTATCTTTCTGGGCTATGCGCACTACATTCGCTCGCTGTTCATTGGCATAGCGCTTCACGTGCCATTAGGCTCAAGTGTTAAACGGGGATACAGATAATGAATAATGTACTGAATGAAGTAATTAGTCGACTTGTTTCCCCTTTACTTGACAAGAATCTCTTTTGACATCCTGCCTTAGGTGTAAATTATACATGGTGATAAAACGTGCTTCTACTATCTAACATATTTGCCTGTGTTGTTTAAGGGTTTTGAGCTAAATGAAAAACTGTTCACATTTAAGTGTAACTATTTATCTCACTTTTGACTTATTGACTTGTTTACCAACATCATAGTGTTTAGTGAAGGATTACTTTATAGCAATAAAAGTATTGAATTTGGCAAACATCTTATGTAACCATTCCAACCAAATAGCAGAAGTCAGCCTTTTTTTTTTAAAGTATGCAATTTAATGAACAGCTAAAAGTTTGTTTCAATTAAAATGCAATATTTTAGTACTGGATATGCTCATGCATAACGAAAGCCATATCAATATTTTTGTCACTCGCAAGTTCATTTTGTGGAGAAACTCCTTGTTTCAGCATTTTTTAAGTCTGAGCTTTTGGTAGTTTTAAGTTCACTTCACCTTGACCATGTCATGAAAAATTTACAGCAGCTTATCGCTCTCAGCAGTATGGGCTTCAAAGACTTTTGACTGTAGTTTGGCATAATTGGATGTATACATCAGCGAAAATCTGGCACCCTCTTAAGCCTTATTATACCCTTTATTTGATTGTAAATGGATGTGTTTGATGTTTTCAAATTGATGTTAAATCTAATTACCCACTTGATCCCTAACAATGCATTGTGTTTTTGCACATAATCCTGTCTAAAAAGTGTTTTTGGGAACAACTGTTGAACTATGATGTCACACTGTGGTTGTTCTTATGATGTGTGACGCTGAGGGATTCAGAGGAGAGACAGATTTCTCTTTCAGTGCCTTTGACAATATGTGTACGTATGTTTGTGGTGTTGTTCCACTGATGCAATTGAGTTGGACTGCATTCAGAACCCCTTGACAGTTTGTGCATCTGCAGAGACATAAGCATGGAGCTTTTTTGCTTTGAGCAAGAGCCAGACCTGTCTGCTTCAAAGGTGCACTCACAGTCTTATATCACCCTCTGTCTGATAGACACTCCTGACTCTCTCTGTCTTCCCCCTCCAAAGCAATTCGAGCACATGGAGGTGGCATCAACGGCTCATTAGATTGAGTATGAATGCTGTCAGATTTTGTGCGTGGTTTCCCCCCCGATGGCTGTGGCGACTGCTTCTGTCTTCTCGCCTCTCGCCTGAGTGGATTTTCTGTGAAGGAGTAGAATTTATTCCTTCATCTCTCAGCCCTTTGTCATTACCAGGGCCAATCAGGCATCTCACGCAACCAATAACACTGTCACTAACACCCAAAGAAGCATTAAAGCAGCAAGGAACACCACACGGATCTTTAGTGGTGTGCGCCGTGTGAACTAACAAGGGCAGAGAGCTGAGAAACGACAGAAACTGAAAGCCTTGTTCTCCAAACAAGTGTATTTGGAAGTAAAATCATATGTTCGCAGAATCCCGTTGCAGATTCACCGCATAATCACCCAGTGTGAAGCGCGGATATAAAAGATTTAGGACTGGTTAAAATCTCAGTCTTTTACGATAACGAAACACATTCTGATGAGAGGGTGGGTATGAAAGAGACTGTATAAAAAGACTCTTCTTTCCATGTCTTTTGCTTCTCCATTTATGTTATGTAGAACAGATGCCATGCTTTATTAGTCAAACTTCCATGTCGAGTTCACATTTAAAGGAAATTTAATCTAGAAATTTAAATTAGCTGAAAATGTACTCATATTAGCATTACATATACTCACCAGTGGATCCCCTGCAGTAAATGGGTGCCATCAGAATGAGAGTCAAAACAGCTGATAAAAGCATCACAACAATCCACATCTACTTAACCTTAAGCTAAAACATACATAATTATGCATAATTATGAAATATTGTGATGTTTTTATCAGCTGTTTAGACTCTTATTCTGATGACACCCATTTACTACAGAGGATCCATTGGTGAGCAAGTGATGTAATGGTAAATGTCTGTAAATCCTCATTTATACAGTATCTATGCTCTGAGAGTGAATATATTCTCAGCTAAATTTTGTTTTAATTATTTCTTTCAGTGATACTCCAACAGCTGACAGTTGAAGGCACATGGCAGCCAGGGTTTCTTGAGTATCACTGTCCACTGGCCCCGCTCCCTTGCACTGTCCCCTGTGTGGTTATGTAATAGTGTTTCTAGAAAGGGGGTGAGTGCCAAGTGAAGTCCTCCTGCTGTCAGATTCCTGGCAGGCCCTGCTGTGCCACACAAGTATGGATATTACAGTGGTCAGTGCTAAAGTGGGCACGTGTTTGTGTGCACTGATGTATGTGTGTGGTTAAAATGGATTTGTAAACCACAGGAGACCATAAAAATTAGTGGCGGCAGACAGGGTGTTTCTGTTCTGTGATCAGGGAAGTGTAGTCTTGTAATTTTGCTTTAAGTCAGATAAAAATACTTTAGTGGGCTTAAAGCCAAAACTTTGGAGAAGATTAGTGATTGGTAAATGACTTTGACTGGCATGGTATTAGCTGTAGGTTTAGATTAAGTGAAAGATTTGTGGTTCAAATTCATAACCATGGAAAACCATTAAGAATATGTCTTAAACATTAAAAGCAACATAATGTTACTAGTCATTTTAAATATTCATGGTTCAAAATCCTGATTTTGCTTTCAACAAAAAATAGGTTTGATGCAACATAAAGGTGGATGTTTTTCATTTATGAGTAAACTATTGCTTTAAGAATATTTGGAGAAATGTTCTGTTTGATTCTTTTTATGTGTTTGTTCTAGGGGAATTATGTGCACTCTTGCTTTTCTCTCGGCCTCAGGGCTATGTGTGATTAAACTTAAATCGGGTCAGTGTCCATCCGCAGAGTTGTCAAAGCCTTTCAGCATCTGTGGTGCTTCCCCTATGAGGTGTATCTGCTTTTGCTCTCTCTCTTTGAGTCTTTGAGCGATTTTGAATTTCTCCTTGATTTTTCTCATTTTGGCTTTTGAGCTTTGTGAAAGTGAACTGCTGTCCTCACCACCTGCCAGGGTGTTCATGTCCTGCACAAGTGTGGAAACACCTCTGCCTGTCACTCAAACAGACACAGGGAGACCAAAGAAATTAACACCAATAAACATTACGGATGGGTGTTTGTTTGTCTGACATTTAGAAGAAGAAAGAAATAAAGGAAGAACATAAGAATTCAAAGAAAGACCCCCACCAGCAACATCAGCAGTTGGCGCAATCTACATCCTGTGTCCTCAGAGACAACCATGAAGATGATAATGTGACTCAGTTCAGCACCACGGACAGCAATGGATCATTCATTCAAATCTAAATACTTTCTATATCTGTCTTGAATGCTTTGTAATCATTTAAAAGAAACATATGTAACTGTCATGTTGGACCCTTGAGCAATTGAGGCTAGAGAGCTGTGGACTTGATGCACATTGCAGTCTAAAGTCTGCATGAACTGTGCTCAGAGAGAAAGAGAGAAGCCCACCTGCTGTTATTTAGTGCCAAGAGACCCTCCTCACAGAGCAGTAAAATTGTTTCCAGAAGTATCACAGTTTAACATGGCTAAGGTCTATAGTCTGAGACATGCATCCTAAGTCCACAAAATTTTACAGAATCCATTACTATTTTCATTGCTTTATGCAACTGTATCTTGCTCAAAAATGGAGAGAGGAAAATAAAGAAGACTTATTTGGAATATTTATTAATAAATTTACTTTTTCATGTTAAAATTCGAACAGGAGCCAGAGACATGGCAACAGCAGTGAAATGATTTAAATTCACACTTATTTCCAATGAAAATTATGTGTAATATTTTGATAAATAATCTTTTATCCTAAAAATAAGTTTTAAAAATCATTTTTTTCATTATATTTTGTCAAATGCTACTGTTCAAACGTTTGTTTTTAGTGAGATTATATAATAAGATTAAACAATTATTTTGTAAGGACACATTCATTTGATTATACATTAGCCTAAATGTCTTTTTCAGTGTTTCAAAAGATTTCTACTTCAAATAAAGGCTGTTCGTTTGGATTGTATTTTTATCAAGGTATTTGTTGATAACAATGTTGATAAGAAAGAAATACATGTTGCTTTTAAATATTACAATAGAAATCTGTTATTTTAAATTGTAATAATATTTCATGATATTGTTTGTATTTTAATCTAATAAATTATCTGATAATATGGTGAGAATAAGTGACGTCTTTCAAAAAAACATAAAAAAATTACTGACCTTTTGAGCATTGTAATCGGGCATGAAAATGTACTTCATCAGATGAATGACACAGTAAATGTTAAATGATTTGTTTTTCTAGTACACCCCCTATGAAGAGTACTTGTATCTACCTGATTGAATTTGACTTGTTTTGCTGAAAGGTTTAGAATATCTTATAATTATCTTCAATTCATTCAGCCCAGTTGAGCTATAGTGGAACCAGGAGAGCCTGTCACGAGTGAATTCACCGCTGTAATAGAACTTTGCTGGTGTCCTTTATTCCTTATTTCACTTTTCTTTTCTTTTTTTCACAGTCTTTCCATCACTGAAGTACCAGCAAATGTCATTGCCCAGGGAGGCATTTGAAATTTAACAGGTAGAAAAAAAAAACCTCTACCGAAGTATTTGTATTCACTTCTTGTTTCACTCTACAGCGGGTTCAAATAGGAGACAGGGTTTCTGCTTTGCTTTCAGGTTTACTTGATGATAGGTTCACAGCAGTAACTGTTTGTCTCCGCCTGTCTCTTCTCAGGACGACAGCCTCTTTTAAACTTTTCAAAGGATGCTTGGATTTGAATGCATAAAACAAAAATATGTCCACTCTTTCTGTTTCCGTCCAATTTAACAGATGTGTCCTTGATTCTCAGTGGACCATGATGTTGTTGTCTCAGGATGTATCATTCAGGAGGCACTTTAAACCAAAGGTCTTGCAGTTGGATAGTTGCGGTGACAATAGCAGTTGTCCTTGAACCACTCACAATCTTTTTTATGCCCCCCCAACCATACACACAGACTGATATATTTAAAATGTTCATTTATTTTAATTTCGATGATTATAACTGAAAACTAAGGAAAATCCCAAATTCAGTATCTCCAAAAATGTGAATATTGTGAAAAGGTTGAATATTTAACACACCTGGTGCCACACTCTAATCAGCTAATTAACTCAAAACACCTGCAAAGGCCTTTAAATGGTCTCTCAGTCTAGTGCTGTAGGCTACACAATCATGGGGAAGTCTGCTGACTTGATAGTTGTCCAAAAGATGACCATTGACACCTTGCACAAGGAGGGCAAGCCACAAAAGATCATTGCAAAAGAGGGTGGCTGTTCACAGAGCTCTGTGTCCAACCCCATTAATAGAGAGGCGAAGGGAAGGTAAATATGTGGTAGAAAAAAGTGTATAAGCAATAGGGATAACCACACCCTGGAGAGGATTGTGAAACAAAAACCATTCAAAAATGTGGGGGAGATGCACAAAGAGTGGACTGCAGCTGGAGTCAGTGCTTCAAGAACCACTATGCACAGACGTATGCAAGACATGGGTTTCAGCTGTCACATTCCTTGTGTCAAGCCACTCTTGAACAACAGACTGCATCAGAAGCGTCTCGACTGGAGTGCTGCTGAGTGGTCCAAAGTTATGTTCTTTGATGAAAGTAAATTTTGCATTTCCTTTGGAAATCAGGGTTCCAGAGTCTGGAGGAAGAGAGGAGAGGCACACAGTCCACATTTCTTGAGGTCCAGTGTAAAGTTTCCACAGTCAGTGATGGTTTGGGATGCTATGTCATCTGCTGGTGTTGGTCCACAGTGTTTTCTGAGGTCCAAGGTCAACACAGCCGTATACCAGGAAGTTTAAGAGCACTTCATGCTTCCGATTTCATTTTCCAACAGGACTTGGCAACTGCACACAGTGCCAGAGCTACCAGTACCTGGTTTAAGGCCCATGTTATCCCTGTTCTTAATTGGCCAGCAAACTTACCTGACCTTAACCCCATAGAAAATCTATGGGGTATTGTGAAGAGGAAGATGCAATATGCCAGACCCAACAATGCAGTAGAGCTGAAGGCCACTATCAGAGCAACCTGGGCTCTCATAACACCTGAGCAGTGCCACAGACTGATCGACTCCATGCAATGCCACATTGCTGCAGTAATTCAGGCAAAAGAAGCCCCAACTAAGGTTTCAGTGCTGTACATGCTCATACTTTTCATGTTCTTACATTTGAGTTGGCCAAGATTTCTAAAAATCCTTTCTTTGTAATGGTCTTAACTAATATTCAAATTTTCTGAGATACTGAATTTGGGATTTTCCTTCGTTGTCAGTTATAATCATCAAAATGAAAATAAATAAACATTTTAAATATATCAGTCTGTGTGTGTGAAAATTTCATATAAATTCACCCATAATAAAGCATGGTAAATGACACTGAACTAAATTAAATCTGAAGTGTTTTGTAGCTCTGCAAACTTTGCTTTATAGGTAAACACTCTCTTTAACATGCTGCATGCTGACTGTACCTTGGCACGAGATAAAACAGCAAAACCCTGGACAGGCAGTTTGAGGCATCACCATGATTTTCAAACCCATCTTTCCTGATTTCACAAATCAGAGAACCAGCAAAAAAAGTGCTGCAATATTTTTGAGATTCATTTATGTATGCGTACATTGAGGCATTATCGGATCACTTTAGTTTAATAAAATCCATCGTTCTTCACCCTATAACCAGTGATAATAATGCAAAGCTCTGGACTGAATCATTTGATCATTGGGAATTGTGGGCTGAGGCGCACAATCTGAATTTCATGAAACACAATTTTGATCTGATCAAAGATTGCATGCCTCAAGCATTTTAAACCCTTTAAAGCTTTACTTCAACATCAGCATGAAATAAAAATCCACACTTTTCTGAAAAAAGAGAAAAATTAAGCAAACTCAGTGTGACATATATCATCCTACGAAAGCTTTCAACATAGCCTAAGTTGAACCTTTGTGACGTTTATGCTGCAGTTACATAACACAATCTGAGACATTTTATTTACATTACTCCATGACTCATCTGCTTCACTTTGAAGGAGTCAAAGGTCAACATGTTGACATTTTGACAGAGGCCTTCAATGAAGATACTGTTTTCTATGTGGCTGTTCAGAGGGATGATGTAATAGTGTTTGGCTGAAAGGAATGCTGAGGTTCAGAGTGGGCTGACTGATCACAGGGTGGATTGTAGAGAAGCCGGTGTGATTTTATACAGGTGGGATATAGTCTTTTTCGATTTGTGTTGGTAGAATGACGTGCACTCAAGCAGCAGTTATATTTTGAGAGGAAAACAACAAATTCTAGTTCAGAAAGGTCAAGCTTTTGTTTGCGATGGGAGCTTTTTGTGTAGTACATATTTTAAGGGAAAGCTCACCCCAAAATTTAAATTCTGTCATTAATTACTCAACTTCATGTTGTTCCAAACCCATAAGACCTTCACTCATGTTTGGAACACAAATTAAGATATTTTTAAAGAAATCTGAGGGCTTTCTGGCTCTGCATAAAATGCAGTGCAATGCAACCACTACATTCAAGGCCCAGAAAGGTAAGGACATCATTAAAAATAAGAAAACAAAAATAACGTCTTTATTCAATAATTGATTTTCTTCTGTACATTCACAATAGTACCCTGATAATAACTGTAATAATAATAATAATTCAACTATGGTTTTTTTCATGCTAGTTCATTTGGTCATGAAATAAGCATAATGTTCTAACGGTATTACAGGACATTACATCCCTTGGAAGAGAGGGCAGATGTTTGAAGCTGCAGTGGCAGTGGCCATGGCTCAAGGGCACAATAGTAGTGCTTGTCAATTGGTGCTACTAGAGTGCATGCTTCGGGGAAACAATTAGGATTAGCCCTTGGTGCCGCACTTTTTGGGCCTCAGTCCAGTTTTCCATAATTTCTAGTCCTTATATCCCCAGGACTGGACCACTGCCACAATTTGCAATCCGTAAAAATACAACAAAAACATGTCACCATCCTCATTTTCATATCTCAAAAGTTGCAATAGCCTTATAATGTGATTTCCATATTTTACCTAGTATGAAATGACCTTGTGAATATATCACTCCAAAGGAACAGAAAACTGGTTCCTCAGTAATTTGCCTTGATCCGAGTCCTTCACCCTGCTGCACCCTGGTTAATATCTATAAGTGCTGTAAACTTTCATGATCAAGGCTTATATTTTAAACATTTAAACTACACATTTAATGCTAAGCTCTTCACTGATAAAAACCTTTGAAATTATAAAAGGTTGTGATCAAAAGACAGGTCATTTTTTCCCCTCTCTTGTGTCAGGAAGTAACCTTTGTGTAATAAAGAAGATCACTAACATCTAAATGGAAACAATGTAATATAAAAAAATAAAATAACATTACAGTACACACACACACACACACACACACACACACACACACATATATATATATATATATATATATATATATATATATATATATATATATATATATATAAACAGTTTTTTTTTCTGGTCCTCGGATCTGACTGGCAGATAAGAGTTGATATAAGAGTGCAACAGAACTTCAACAGCCGTTTCACTGTTTGTATCACCACTATAATTAAAAAAAATACTGTTTTCTGTCACGAAATGTAGTTTAAAAAGTAATTTTAGTGGGAATATACTTGTTTGTACTTCAAACGTAGTTTGTTAATAAAGATAGCATCCATTTGAAAATTTGCTTCAGCGTTTTCGGAGATGTGAGCTCCACAGCATCAGCAGCAGTCTGGCGCTCATGAATCTGCTTGAAACCCCATGTTCATCTTCAGAACACAATTTAAGATATTTCTGATGAAATCTGTGGGCTCTCTGACCCTCCCATAGACAACAAGGGAACTACCACATTCAAGACACAGAAAAGTACCTATCTATATCTATCTATCATCTATCTATACTGAGACTTGTTATAGCACTTATCATTGCTCTTTTGTTGTTTTTTTTGATTGCTTCCATTGTCCTCATTTGAAAGTCGCTTTGGATAAAAGCGTCTGCTAAATGACTAAATGTAAATGTAATATGAAAACTGCAGGTAATCCGGGTTTGAATCTGGTCTGCATCATGCCTCGTTTTGTCTTTATTACTGTAATTTCATCAAAAATGATGAACGTATAATAGGATGTGTATATGTACTGTATGTGGTAAAGAACCAATCATATCAATAATATAATCGCTGTCAATAATATTGTGTAACACCAAGGCTCTAAATGTATCTTCTGATTTTTTCCTTTAATCCTTAATTATATGCAGTCGAGGGGTCTCCATGTGGTTTCAGATTTTATCATTTATGAGTAACACCGCAGATGCTGTGCTAATGAGCACATAAATTAGGCTACATGTGAAGTTCCTCAAGGTCATCCTCCTCCATTAGTAATTACACTTTTTGAACTTAAGTGGAATTGAGCTTGAAGTGAACCCTAAGCCACACTCAGCAAGAACAAGGGCTTCCATCAGAAGTTCAATTTCCTCTAATTATACATTGGATCACCTTTCACTCTGAAAGACCAAGAAGTTTTATTTTGGAAAAAAATCAATCATCACAAGTTTATTTTCTTTTGGGGTTTAATGAAAGGAACATGGAACAAGTCAGAGCACAAGTCAATCCTTTACACCTCTTTCTCCTTCCAATTAGCTTACTTTCTTGTATAACATCTGGAGTAATAAACTACCGTTCTAAAGTTTTGGATCAGTTAGATAAATAAATAAATATTATATATATATATATATATATATATATATATAGTTTAATAAATTAAAATTTTCTTTCAGCAAGAATGCATTAAATTAATCAGACATGTCAGCAAAGTCCTTTAGATTGTTACAAAATTTTTAATTGAAATTGTATATATATATATATATATATATATATATATATATATATATATATATATATATATATATATATATATATATATATATATATATATATATATATAAATGCAGTCTGGGTGAGCATTAGACACTTGAAACAAGTTAAAATAATGAAAAACGATTGAATGTTAGTGTATATTTAGGGCCAGTTTTACTAAACATGGCAAATTAGTGTGAGAGCGCAATGCCAAAACAGCGGAGATGGGAGCGAAAATTTCTGCGATTGATTTACTAACAACACGCTAGTCAAAGAACTCACGACATCTCATTAACATATTGACCAACGCAATATACCAAGTGCAGGGAAAATTAGCATAGTTGCAAATAAAGAATAAAGAAATAAAGATGGCGACGAGTGCAGCCGTTAGTAAAACGCATTGCTTAATGCATTTGGAATACTCTCCTCCGATTAATTTTTCGTCTGAAAGGGAAACTCCTATAAATGCATATTCAATAAGGTCCAGCGCAAAAACTAACTATGTCAACATTTTATCAGTCCTCACTGCGCATCTTTAGTAAAAGCTTACAGTAAAATTGTAATAACAAAATACAGTTTGCACTGGCGCAAGCTATTAGTAAAACTGGCCCATGGTGTGTTGACTTCAGCACCATGGACAGCGTAATGAAACGGTCCCATGATGTGGATTATTTTCTTTTTTAATGCTTTTTTAATGTTTCCTGATGTGTACTTACATTGTAAGTATGATTTTTACATTTAAAATTTAGAAATAAAAGGCATTTTTATTTCAGGATTTTAGTCCTCTGGCTTGAATGCTCTGTTTAAAGGGGCGTGTCTGCTGTGAGACTCTCTTGTGAGTAAACGACATCTGTTGTGATTGGCTGACATCTTTGCATTCGAAACGCGTATTACTTGTGGAACCCCTCTCAAATTAGTTTTACTAGTTTTTTTTTTTTTTTTTTTTTTTTACTATTACAGCTGTCTAGATTAACATATAGTGGAAGTGTTGATTATAGCATTATTTTTTATATATTTTCCCATCACATGAATCATTGTAGTGATGCACCGTTAGTAGACAGAGTCTGTTTATCGCGTGAATGCATTGATCTCGTCATTGCAACGCGTTTTCTCTCACAAAATGCTCTCACCACAACTAACATCAAACACAATATCGACATGAATACAATACAGTAAGAGCTTCTTTTACTGGTCACTGGCTTGATTCACTGATGCATAAACAGTATTAAATGATTTAGAAAGAAAGTCTGTGTGAACTTGAATAATTAGCTACACATCATAAATCAATGATCATAGATCAGGCATTAATGAACACTGTTACTCACTGTTTGTGGCAGTGCTGTTGAATGCTGTAAAAGTCTGTTTGCAACACCTGTGCTGACATTGCGACAGAATTAAATGTAAATGTTTGGGCGGGCAAAGCAGAGAAAGGGGAGGTACCCTTTCCCCTTATGACGACATAAGGGGAATTTTTTCAAAGGCAGAGCAGGACACCCAGGGCTTGGTTTACACCTATAGAAATTTCTAGCCACTGGCGGACCATAGACAGGTTTGGGGAACTAGTATTAATGTTAAAAACCTCATAAAGTGAAATTTTCATGTCATGGGACCTTTAAAGTCTAAAGACTTACTATGTACAGTATCAGCTTTCTGTTGATCATTTGGCTTTATTTTCTGTCTTCATTCTCTAGATATATGGACCTTTTAATTTTTCCAAGGTTCAGTTATATTGTTATGCATATGATTCAAACTGTATATTCATCCCCAAGAGATTCTGTACCTTGCTAAATGCACTACCTGTACGCAATGAAGGATTTCCTCAGAAATCCTTGGAAAATGCAGGGTCAAGATGTATTATTGTGTTTGACATGGCTTTACAAAATTGCAAAGGTTGTCCAGATCCGCAAGGAAAAGCAAAAAAGGGCACTTGTCTTGTGGGTATGTTGAAACAGAAGTGTCTGTGTGTCTTACAGCTGTTGCTCTTCTTTTTTGCTCTTAAAGTCTTTGACAGGTGAGCATGGCATGTACATATCATTTTGTACTGTACTCTGAGGGTTTCATAACCCAGTCTGACCCTGTTCAAGTGCTTTTATAATGAGCCTTACACATGGAATAAAAACCCCTGCCTTCTGTTCTCCCTCCAGAACTTTTCCCCAGCTTCCTCTGTGAGGTTTTCCATTACACTGTAACTATTTTAATAACTAAGACATCTTCTTGTACCTACTTATTTGCCTTGCTTTTCTCACTCTTCCATTTCATATCTCAATATGTGATATTCATGTGCTATTAAAGGAATAGTTTACCTTAAAAAGAAAGTTTGCTGAAAATGTACTCACACCTAGGCCATCCGAGATGAGTTAGTTTTTTAACCAGAAACAGATTTACCATCACTTGCTCTCCAGTGGATCTTCTGCAGTGAATAAGTGCCATCAGAATGAGAATCTGAACAGCTAATAAAACATCATAACAATCCACAAGTAATCATCATAATAATCCACACAACTACAAACATTCATCAGTTAACATCTTATGAAGTGAAAAGCTTAATTTGTGTAAAAAAATAAAAAAAATAAAAAAAAATAATAAAAAAATAAAAATATATATATATATATATATATATATATATATATATATATATATATATATATATATAACCATCACAACACATGCATAATAGCGAAACACGCTGCAAATCATCACAACACATGCATATATCGACACGCGCTATAAATCCTCACAACACTTGCATACAACGAAACGCGATGCAAATACTTCACAACACATGCATATAGCGAAAACGCGCTGATCATCACAACACATGCATACAATGAAACGCGCTGCAAATATCCAAAAGAAAAAGAAAAAAAAAAAACTCACCTTTCAGTTCACCAACATCTCCACTGACCAGTAGCCACTGCACGATAAACAAATCCAAGTGGGGTCTGACACTTTTTGAGGTCTCCTTGAAACATTTCCATTTTGGTCAGTGCTATTTGCAGCGCGTTTGTTAATTGCATGTTTTGTGAGGATTTTCTATGGAGCCAAAAGAGTCTCAATAAAGATAAATGCACACACTACATTCACATATGTACACATAGGATTCATACATGCACACACATGATTCATAAATACACACACAGGATACACAAATGCGCACAAAATTTACAAAAGCCCACACAAAAATTAAAAAGAACTGAAGATTCACAAATGCATACAAAATTTAGAAATGCACACAAAATTCAGAAATACAAACACAATTCAGAAATGCAAACAACATTTACAAATGCACTCAAGATTCACAAATGCAAAGGACAAGATTCAGAAATGTATTTCTGATGCACACACACATATATCTTGATTTACAAACTGCTTGCGGTCTGTGAACTTGACTGCATTTTGAGACTCCCCTGACTTGGCTCAACACACAAATGTTTTTTTTTTTAAACAGGGAATGATCAGCAACCAATCAGATACCTCCCTTCTTTTAGCCAACCACAAGAACGCACTCCACGTGGGGGATTGTTTACTTATAAGCCAATCACATGAACGCATTCACACAGCTGCAATATGCCTGTGGTGCAGCATATTACAGCCTACTTATTTATGAAATTGTATGAAAATACATATTTGTTTAGATTACAATTCAGGTTTATTTTTTATTATTTTTTACAAAATATAAATTAAAAAATGTCTCAATACATATCAAAAGTTAACCATGGATTCATAAATTTGCAATAGGCAATTATTTCATTTTATTGAAATATTTTAATGAAAGTAAAAAAAAAATTACACCTTTTTGAATATTTAAGTATATCTAAATATTCTTTTGGATGCAATATAGAAGTAACTTTAATTATAATATTCGGTCCCTAGATGAAGAGAGAGTCAGTGGTCCGCTGAGAGAGGAAAGTTACTCTCCTACTGCGCAATGTGAGTCACCGGCTGTGAGGAAAGTGAGTCGTTCGCTGAGGAAAGTGAGTTGATCACTGCGAGGAAAGTGAATCGTTCGCTCAACTTCGCTGCGTGAGGAAAGTGAATCGTTCGCTGAGGAAAGTGAGTCGCTCGCTGCATGAGGAAAGTGAATCGTTCGCTGAGGAAAGTGAGTCACTCGCTGCGTGACTCGTGAGGAAAGTGAGTCGTTCGCTGCGAGAGGAAAGTGACTCTCTGGCTGCGGAAAGTGAGTCTCCTGCTGCGCAAAGTGGGTGTCCGGCTGCACAAAGTGAGTCGCCGGCTGCCTGAGGTAATTGAGTCGTTCGCTGAGGAAAGTGAGTCGTTCGCTGCGTGGGGAAAGTGAATCGTTCGCTGAGGAAAGTGAGTCATTCACTGATTGGCTTATAAGTAAACAATCCCCCACGTGGGGTGCATTCTTGTGATTGGCTAAAACAAGGGAGATATCTGATTGGTTGCAGATCATTCCCTGTTTAAAAAAAGGCATTTGTGTGTCCAGCCAAGTCAGGGGAGTCTCAAAATTCACACACAAATGCAGTGAAGTCGCAGACCGCAAGCAGTTTGTAAATCAAGATATATTTGTGTGTGCTTCAGAAATACATTTCTGAATCTTGTCCTGTCCATTTGTGAATCTTTAGTTTATTTGTAAATGTTGTTTGCATTTCTGAATTGTGTGTGTATTTCTGAATTTTGTGTGCATTTCTGAATTTTGTATGCATTTGTAAATCTTCTGTGCTTTTTAAATTGTGTGTGTGCATTTGTGATTTTTGTGCGCATTTGTGTATCCTGTGCGTGTATTTATGGATTATGTGTGTGCATGTATGAATCCTATGTGTGCATATGTAAATGTAGTGTGTGCATTTATCTTTATTGAGACTCTTTTGGCTCCATAATTTTCAGCGCGTTTCGTTATATGCATGTGTTATGATGATTTGCAGTGCGTTTCGTTATATGCATGTGTAGTGATGATTTGCAGCTCGTTTCGTTATATGCATGTGATGATTTGCAACACTTGTGTTGTCAAACTGATGAAGATGTTTTCTTCATTTGCTGATGTTTTTTCAATTTGAAATTTAAATTTAAATTTTAAAAGATTAGATACAGAGATAGTATGTAAATAATGATAGTAATAGTGGACCAAGAACAGATCCCTGGGGGACACCTTGCTTTAAATGGACAGCAGGGGTAATAATAATAATAATAATAATAATAATAATAATAATAATAATAATAGTCATTATTATTATTATGTGCACACAATAATATATCATCCTTTATTTTATTATCATGCGGTATTGTAGATCTGCAATTATTGTTATGGCTCAGTGGGCAGCATTTACTTATTTAGCTTTGTCTGAAAACACATCAGTATTCTGAATAATTATCTCCTGATAATGTTTAAAATTGCTGAGATTAGTTATATAAAGGTAAAAAAATAAATATGAATTCAAACAGGAGCTTTTATTATGACTAAAGGCATTACTAAAAAATAACCTTTTTTAAGAGGATTAGGATATAGTGAAGTTCACACATTAAGTGGCTTAAGAGATTTAAAAATATATATATACACGTAACACAGGTTGGTTTCTTCATATATGTGAACACATACACACAAAAAAGGTATTTATAGCAGCTGATTTTGTGCGTTATTTCACAATACATTCATCTACAGAGCAGCGCTATGACCTTGAATGTGCTTCATCTCTGGTTGAATTATAGTGTCTGGGGATAAAAGTCTAAAGAAAAGAGAAGAAAGCTCAGAGAAGAAAGGTTGGGCTCAGGTAGGTCAGGGTAATTGTGTTTATCATTTCATAGACTCTAGCTTTATCCTCTGAATAAAGCTAAGAAAAGGGAATAGCTGAAAAGAGTAAAGTCAGTGTTGTTTCAACATGACAGACTGAAACAGTTTTTAGGTTTTTGAATATTTTTTAAAGGCCACCATGATGAAAAGCAGAGAATATTGGGTTATGATCTCGCTAATGTCATGCTGAGAGGTGCCAGGAATACTTTTTAGCATTTGCCGAAAAAAGGATGGGGGAAAACAGCCCCCCTCCCCACCTCCCTTCTAATTTTTATGTAAAAGGAAGCATTTTGATTTTGTATATGCATTCCTGTTAGTGATATCTGACAAAATCCAAGTGAAATGTTTTGCTTCACTTTCAACAGGACAATCTGATTAATGGGGGTCCTTGCATTTATGGCCCTCATGTTTCATTCAGAGTCTTAGGGCTGGGTGGGAGAAAGACACTGACTGAATGGTAAAATGGTCTGGATGCCTAAAAAGATGTAGGCGATGAGGAGAAAATGTGTGCCTCATTGAAGCTGTTCACCACTCATGCTTGATAAAATAATTTCTTATTCTTTTAAAGGTGAGTCTCTTTAAATTTGGCAAGAAATCACATTTCAATCCCAAAAAAAAAAGAAAAAGACTATTGTTCATAAAGAAAATTAATCTTAATTTTAGCACCATAAAGATAATTTTTTAATAAGGATTATTATAAAGTTATTATGATTAAGCACATATTTCCCCAGTTTATCATTACCATAACACAAAGCAAATATTTATGTCTTAGCATATTTAATGTATTTTACATATAATGTATTTGCTATAGATCAAGTTTTATGCTGCTTTTTTCCATGAAAGTTACAGTTTAAATATATCTGTAGCAAATGTATCTGTATGCAGATATTTGTTACCGGTAACACAGAATAAAGGGCTATCTGGAATATTTAGATGACTCAGTCAGCTCTTTATACATCGGCTATAAACGGTGACTGTTTAACATGAGAAAGTGAGTAAAAGGATTGCTCGACATAGAACATTTAACACAGCAGACCATGCATGAGATTAATCTGAGAGGGTAGAGGCAAGAAGAGAGCACATTGTATTACGGAGCGATGTGTTTTCTGCTGTCACAGTGTAATCAAAGGCTTCACACTACCCGGGGATCCTGCTTTTGAAGTTGATGTGATTCATTCTGTGTCTTTTATTTTCACTCTGTAGCTCTGTCAGTCTTAATTCTTGTTGTCCACATGAGTTTAGTCCTATATTCAATTTAAAGCATAAAACATGATTGGCAGTGCAAAGGCAGGAATCAGTGCAACAAAAGTGACAGGTATACTGTGAAAAGTTTTTTTTTTTTTTTTTCAGTCAGCATAAACATACTTAGAGGACTCATAACTCATGATTTTCATGTACAGCTGACATCATTTTCGTGACAACAGAAAAGTTTAACATACAAAATAAAAAGAAGGGTAGGGTCAGTGTACAGGACCTTTCAAAAGTTTATTGGCTCCATTGTTTGGAATGTTTTTGAAACATTTAATGCTTACAAAGTTGTATTTATTTAATGAACAATTCAGTAATAGTAATGATATTGACAAATATGATTACAATTTAATTTATAATTTTATATTGGTATTTTATTATAGGCCTATAGGTATTTTTTAACTATGGGGTACATGTTCTATTATTAAAGGATACATGATGGAGATTACCGAACAACAAAATCCAGTGAAATACATTAATGAGTTTCTGCTATGATTTATGATTCATGAGTAACCTTGTTCCATGTAGTTACAGATTAAATACAACATTTGCGGGCTGCAAATTAAAGAGATGTTTGTTTCCCCCTTGTTCCATGTAGTGGCTTCAACAAATTGCCTATCAAATATTGTTTAAAATTTACTATAGGCCTACTGCTTAAACTAAAAATTAAAATCACACACAATAGGACAACAGTAACAACACGGGCAAAAGATAGCCTAATAAAGTAAAAGATTACAATTTATTACACCAGTTATTACACCAAAAGCAAATCAACTCCATACTTATATACTGTAGCTTATTATAGCAAACTGACAGGATTTTACCATCTTTGATTTTACTGTTTTGATCTATGTCCTTCACAGTTTGCGGTTCTACCCCTCATCAGTCGCTGCTCAATGTTGTGAGAACATACAACAAGTTTTAAAATAACATTCCAGTCAGTTTCAAAAATCTCTCTCCTGTTTGCTTCGATTCGTTTTCTTGTATTCACTGCTCCAGTTTTAAAAGAACACACTCCAGACAGTTGTCTCTTGTCTGTGCTTCGATAAATTTTCTCCTATTTTCCACACATGTTCCCGGCTTAAGCACCGCAGCCACGGATTTCGTCGCACACAGAACGTTTCACATTTGAACTCCCGTGACTTTGCTACATACTCTCTTTCACGTCCTACACATTCCTCACCCAGCACTGTCGGGTTACTTATTACTGATATCAACCCAAATTGGGTCAAATCAAGCCAGCTTCCTAACCCAACAGTTTCAACCGAGCATTTGGATCAAAACAATTACCAGCATGTTAAATGTGTAGGCTATAAAAAAAGTACACTTTGTATGTTTTTGCTAAATCGCATTCAAATATAAGATTGTTGTTAGGTCATACATGCCACATGATATTAGAATAGGTACCCCTTAGTTTCAAAATACTTACTGTAGAATTTTTTTTTTTAATTTTACAGATTATTAGACCCTTATTCCCCAAACATTTTATACCTTATACCTAAACAGAGGTACTGAATAGGTGCACTATAATTCCAAAAAAGTTACGTTGTAAATTCCGTTTACTTGCGCAGTAAGTTGTGGGTTGTTATCTAAAGTGTTACCATATAATGATTATTATATTTTATTCTAGAACTTTCTATTAATCAAAGAATCCTGAAAAAAAAATGTGTGTATGTTTGTGTGTGACTTGTCACTTTTTAAATTGCATCCTTGTTGAATGAAATTGTTCAATGCATCTTTTATTAATTTTATTCACATAACACAACCTAGGTCTTCAACCCTGCTTCTGAGACCCACTGTCCTGCAGAGTTTAGCTCCAACCCTAATCAAACACACCTGAACCAGCTAATCAAGCTCTTCAGGATCACTTGAAAAATCACAGGCCAGGTGAGCTGAAATAGGTTGGAAATAAACTTTACAGAACATAGGGGCACCAGGAGCAGGTGTTAGTAATACATTTTCTTTGATTTTGCCACAGTTGGGATAATAGTAGGCTATCAAATCGACATCAATCTGTGCTAGTAGAAATGAAGTTATTAACAAGCCCTCTTTCTCTCACTCTGTTTTTGCACAGGCAATGTGTTTGTTGTCAGTTTGGCCTTCGCTGACCTGGTGGTGGCTTTCTATCCTTACCCGCTGGTCTTGTACGCAATCTTCCATGACGGCTGGTCTCTGGGGGAAACCCAGTGTAAAGTCAGCGGATTCCTAATGGGCCTGAGTGTGATCGGCTCAGTTTTCAACATCACTGGCATCGCCATCAACCGTTACTGCTACATCTGTCACAGTTTTGCCTACGGACGTCTCTACAGCTTCCGTAACACGCTGCTGTTAGTGGCCCTGATCTGGGTGCTCACTGTGCTCGCCATTCTTCCCAACTTCTTTGTGGGTTCACTGAGTTATGACCCTCGCGTTTACTCCTGCACCTTCACGCAGACCGCCAGCAGCTCGTACACTGTGGTGGTGGTGGTGGTTCACTTCCTGGTGCCCATCGCGGTGGTGACCTTCTGCTACCTGAGGATTTGGGTTCTGGTGATACAGGTGAGGAGGAAGGTGAAGAGCGAGGAACGCTCGAGGGTGAGACCCAGCGACCTGCGCAACTTCGTCACCATGTTCGTGGTGTTCGTTTTATTTGCAATCTGCTGGGCTCCACTCAATCTAATCGGTCTCGTGGTGGCCATCGATCCAGAGGTCATGGCTCCACGTATTCCAGAGTGGCTCTTTGTGGTCAGCTACTTTATGGCCTATTTCAACAGTTGCCTCAATGCCGTCATTTATGGACTCCTCAATCGGAACTTCCGAAAGGAGTACATGCGGATCCTGACATCGGTTTGGATTCCTCGGAGGTTTGTGACTGAGACCTCCAAGGCTGCCACAGATGGGATGAGGAGCAAACCCTCACCAGCCATCAATAACAATGAGTGACTTTTTTTTTCTTCAGCCAATCACTGTTCAGAAGGAAACGTCAAGGATGAATGAAGCAAATTTCTATGCTTTGAACTGTGAACACTTGACTTTTTTATGTGCAACTCAGGGTGCTTGTTCTATTTTCAACCTTGGCTCATTGTAAATTTGTGAGTGCCTAAATTTCTGCAAAACCTGAAACATGTTGCTTTGGGTACATTTCACTGAATTTTTTCAGGTAACATGTCTACAAGCAGTGCTATAACCATTTCTTTTTTTCCCCCCATTGGAGATGCAGGTTAATTAAACAGTACATCACCATGAAAATGACATTCTTGAGGCTACAAAATAGTTGCAAAATGATTTTGCATTGCTTGTAGCAAGTTTTTCAGCAGTTTCAAAGCAAAATAGTCTGTCTAGCAAGTTTTATTTTCTCTGAAACACTGAACATAAATAACCTAATGCTTTATTACATTGTTTGTAGCATGGCAATTTAGAATTAAATGTCAGGTGAGTGGCGCAAAATTGCTTCATTGCATTTGAAATGAATACACCACCTAAACTAAACCCTACCGATAATGTTAAGAAAAGCAAATGTGAGAAAAACACATTTGCTGAAGCAAACCTTACATTTTAGCTTCAAAGATTTGAGCTCTTTTGTGGAGTGTCATGACTTGTGTTTTTACAGGATACCCTGCATCGCAAATGCAATGCTATACCAGGTGAGCTACTGAGCAAGTCAAGCAATTCAAAATGGAGCAAATTATGTCATGTATATGATAAAACATATTAGTTTACAAATCACGCAGTATGACAGAAGTATTTTGAGGCCATTGCATAGTATTGTGGAAGGAACCATGCAAAAACAAGCTATTATTCATCAATAATCTGTCCCATAATCATAACTTGTGTGAAAAGAATAGAAAGGTGTTGTTTTACTGTCTCTAGTGTTCATTTCATCTGGGAAAATGCAGTGAATCATGTTATGAACAGATGCATTCATTTAGGAACGTAGGCAGTTACATATTTCCAGTGAGCCTTGGTTGTTTATTTTTGATGTTGTGATCCATTTCAGAACTCTATTATTATTAATAAGAAATATTTAACTCACCATTTATATTGAAAGTTAAATGAACTAATTTTAAATCCATTTATTTATGGACTGTTTATGATCCATGGACTATTTATTGAAGACATTTTGTAAAATTTTGTGGGTCTGTTGTATATGTTGTATAAATAAGTATGTATCACATATTTGTTGTTTTCAATTCAGAACTTCTGCCTTACACTTGAACATTCACGTGAATTATATATAAAAAAATCCATATATTTAATCAAGGTGCCAAATGTTAATGCTCTGACAGAAAGTATCTGATATACCAAATCAGTTTGTCATATCAAACCAAATAAAATTGTGAGAGCATCCTAATTTAAATGTAACGTCAACACAGCTTTGGTGAGCGAAGAGCTTCCAGCACATCAAGATAAAGCACAATCTTTAAAAAAAAAAAGCACTTCATGCGGATTTAGCTTTTTCAAAGTGAACGGTGACAGCGTGCGGTCAGTCAGTTATCAGTTTCAATCTGTGTTCCCCTCTTATCTTTCAAACATTAAATGTCATTCATGACTTACTCTGCCAGGAAATGTGCATGATTCTTAAACTATATATCTTCTTCAACAAATGATCTGCGAGTAAAACGCAGTAGGAATTCCGATTAAGATAAAGGTTACTGGCAAAAGGGAAAGTATTAACGAGACCTGATTTGAATGTATTATTGTTATCTGTGCTTGTTTTCACTTGATTTGACAATGTGCGATTTAATCCTCCCGCCATAATAAAATGTTCCATGCAGCGTGATTGTACTGTGTGAGAACATGCTTCACCATTGACCTGAATAAAAGAAAAGAACTAAACAGATGAAAGCCAAGTCTATTGGTGATTGTGCAACCTCTCTCTGGTATGAATGGGCTGCAGAGGGATTACATGGAGAGATTGGGATGAGCTTGCTCCTTTATGGCCACATCTGCACAGGGAATTATGGGGATGTGTGGCTGGTGTCCCAGCAGATGGTGGACTGAGGTGGTTGATAACATAAACACTTGGCCAAGTTGAGAGCGATCTTGTCGTCATTTTGCCGAATGCATTATCCAGAAGGGTTGCAGGGAGGGAGTCTGGTTGGAAACCGCAGCAGAAATGTAATGGGAGTTGTAACCACTTTTGGAATATAGAATATTATTTGTGCGGAAGATAAATATGTCATGATTCATTTCAGGTTACTTTGCAACAAGTACTTGAGATTTAATGTAGTTGCTCACTCACAGTCAAGTTAGTTAGACTTCTCTCTACTAATACTGTAAAGTATGCTAACTAATTTGGAAATTATTTAAGGGGGCAATATCTATTTAAATTCATATTAATCTAATTATGTAACTTAATTCAGAGGCATATTTTAAGCACTTAAACAAATAGGGTTGTTAAATGAATAACCAATCTTAATTAGAGTGACAGCATCAAACTGCTACATAAATTTACATAAAATACCATAATTTACATATCCACTGGTGGTGGATGAGGAGGATACCCCTGATGATGTAAAAGCACTATATAAATGTAATCATTCTTTCTTCTTATTATTATTTTTACATAAAGGATATCAACTCTTATTTAAAACATCCATTGTATATTATTTTATTAAACAAGTCAACATTTAATTGATCAAAAGTTACAGTTAATAGATTTACTTTACAAAATATTATTAAAAATTAATTAAAATATTATATCTACATATATATATATATATATATTATATATATATATATATATATATATATATATATATATATATATATATATATATATATATATATATATTCTATCATAATTATGATTAATTCCTCAACTTAACACTATAGTATTTATACTTATGGTATATTAATTAGCTGAGATAAAATGAATTTTATGTTACATTTTAAATGCCTTCTAACAAAGTTCCATACAGCATAATCAAGACTTGATTTGCATGTCGAGCATTTACAGTCAGCTATTATTTACAAAAGTATTCAGAATGTTATGTAGAAGAGATCAAAATGAAAAAAAAAAAATACCAATCCTATATAATAATTGTACTAATACCAATAATAATAGTCTAATAATAATAATAATAATAATAATGTACAAATATTACGGGGAAAACACGATCAGTTAATGGACTTACCAGACCGTAGGATGGATGAAAATGTTTTCTTGTAGACTTATTTTATGTTATGCACTTTATGTAACATTGTACTCATGATAAACTTAATTTGAA